>NC_025997.2:80732147-80887194 GCF_000442705.2 Elaeis guineensis
AGCAGACGGACAAGTTAGAATTCAGGTCTTTTAGAGCTCGATTCATAGGATATCCTAAAAAGTCATTAGAATACTATTTTATATTCTGAAAGACCACAATGTGATTGTGAGTCGAAATGTTATTTTTCTTGAAAAATAGTTTATTCAGATGGTGGCATCGGAAGAATAATTTAAGCTTAAAGAGAATGTCTCCCAAGAGCAACGAGCTAAAGAACCTGAGGAACCCAATCAATCAGAACCAGTCCAGCACAACCTCTTCCACCTCATAGATTGACTAGGGTTTTCCATCCTCTTGAAAGATACTTAGTACCATACAAGAGGATATAGAGAAATATTCCTCATAGAAAATGGGGTTCATGGTGATGATCTCAAGATCTATGATGAGGCGATATCAGATATCGACTCCGAGAAATGGTTAGAGGCAATGAGATCAAAAATTGACTCGATGCACTCAAACCAAATCTGGACCTTGGTAGATCCACCTGAAGGTATTGTACCTATTGGGTGTAAATGGATCTTCCAAGAGAAAGATAGGTGCAAATGGGAATATGGAGATATTCAAGGCTAGGCTCGTAGCGAAAGGTTATAGTTAGTGCGAAGGCATTGATATCAGGATACCTTCTCGCCCCGTAGCCATGCTAAAATCCATCTGTACATTGCTTGCTGTTGCAGCCTATTTCGATTATGAAATATGATAGATGGATATTGTTGGGTATAAAATATCCTCCGATCGAAGTTTGTAAAAAACTGACCCCTCTAGGGCTTTTCCGGCTTTCCGACCTTGTGTGGCGTCTCTTTGAACCCCCCCCGACCGTCCAAGCTTCCGGACTTCTCCGACAATGAGCTTCTCCATCCATCTACCGTGCCGTTCCAAAGGCTCTCTAAGCCTCACTGTCAGCCGACCTTCTACAGTGACCCACTATTCTATTCTCCGAACTCCTTCCGGACTCCGTCAATATTCGAGCTTCTTCAACAATGAGATCTCTACAGAAATCGAACTCCATAGAAATCGAACTCCATCTGAGTTTCTACGGTGGTCGACACCTTCAAGATTCTAACCGGACTCTTGTGAGAGCTGAACTTCTACTGCGAGCGATCTACTCCGAACTTCTACTACGAGCGGTCTACTCCGAACTTCTACTGCGAGTGGTCTACTCCGAACTCCTACAGCAAGCGGTTTGCTCTGAACTCCTACAGCAGGCGATCTACTTCGAATCTCTACTGTGAGCAATTTTCGTTCGAGCCCTTACTGTAAACACGTCTCTTCCGAACTTCCATTACAGGTGGACTTCAGTCGAGCTTCTTCGTAGCCGGACCCCAGACGAGCTTCTACAGTGGGACAGGACCCACCGGCCAGATCGCTACTCCTAGCTCCCATGATAACTGATCTTCGATCGAGCTTCTACAATAAGCAGTCTCCTTTCAGCCCTCTGCAAGAACCAGAGCTCGACTGAACTTCCATAGCGAATGGATATCGGATGAGCTTCTACGACGGACGGACTCCGACAGCTGATTCTTACAACGATCGATCGCCTCCGACGTCTGTCGAACCTCTCCAGCGCCATCTAAAGTCCATCACCGACCGACCCTGTGTCGGATCCTTCATGAACCAAACTTCTCCGACAGATCATCTTCAGATGAGCTTCCACATCAGGCGAATCCCAGACGGACTTCTCTAGCAATTGGACTCCTACCGGGCTTCACCAACGAAAAGTCTCCATCCGAGCTTCTACAGCAGATGACTCCCACCTGTAGTATCAGCACCTGAGGTATCTGACAACAGTAGACTCGTTAGCAGCTTTGGAGATATCCGAGCTTCTCCCAAAATGATGAGATAGAGAGCCATCCCGCTCCATCAGATGTCCCAATCGAGCTCCAACCGACAGATCCGAACTCTCTGGCAAGTCACGATAATGGCCACTACCCTGCTCCACTCTCTGCAACGGATTCCACGTGGCTCCACTACTCTCTGGTAAGTCACGACAACGGACACCACTCTACTCTCCATAACAAACTCCATGTAGCTCTGAACGACCCTTGATGCCACTACTCTCCGTAACAAACTTCGAGCGACTCTGAACAGCCACTACCAGGCGGTTGCAGACGTCACTGTCAATTAGTTACGCACTCCATCTATAAAAAGGGACCGCCAAATACGTTCTTCTCTAAGCTTAAAAATTCTATCTCAAAACTCTGCTAAAATTCTCACTCGAGCACTCCATTTCTGTTGAAGCTGAGTACTGATTTGAGCATCGGAGGGTCTTACCGGAGCACCCCCAACTCCAGTTTAGACTTTCCTTGCAGGTCCCGGTGGTGGCCGCGGTCATCTCGACTCCAGCAACTCCGACTTCGACAGAATTCTGCACCAACAGAATTGGCACTAGAGGAAGGGCACTGTGTCTTCGCAGTACTCTTATTCTTGAAGGAGTGCTCAATGAGACTATCTCCGGTCGTCTTCTCCGACATCCTCTTCTCCTTCCTCTACTAGATCTCCACCTGATGCCTCTCCGAATGGCATCCTCCAGGCGATCCACGACCTCCGCGGTCAGATCTCAGCGATCTCCACAAGACCTGGCCTCATCTCCAGCTTCCCAGGCTCCTCCTCCGATAATGGCGGTCGACAGATTCATCTGATGCTGGCCTGAAGGTAGAAAGGATCGGCCGAGAGCTCTACCACAGTGGGAGCTGCCAAGGAGGGAAGAACAACCTGGAGATTGGCCTCCAATTGGATCGTAAACACCATCTCTGGAGGATCCCGGAGGGAAGCGGCCAGTGGATCGACCGAGCCGCCCAAGCAGCAAAAAATTAAAGGATCTATAACCTTTACTGAAGAAGACGCCCGAGGGATCCAGTTCCCCCATAATGATGTGGTTGTAGTTTCTTTAAATATCACTGAATATGATGTATGCCGCGTTCTTGTTGACAATGGAAGCTCGGCTGATATTTTATTTTATTATGCATTCTCAAAAATATCCATCCCTGATGGTCGGTTAGGGCCGATTAGCTCTCCATTGGTAGGGTTTACTGGTGATGCTGTGCCAGTGGAGGGAGCAATAACTTTGACTATAGTTACAGGTCAGTATCCAAAGCAATCCAAAGCACCGGTGGATTTCCTGGTGGTGAGGGCGCCGTCTGCCTAAACATAATTCTCGACCGACCCAGCCTCAACGCCCTCCGAGCTGTAGTATCGACCTATCATCTGAAATTAAAATTTCCCACCAGCCAGAGGGTCGGAGAAGTTAGAGGAGATCAAGCCCTGGCAAGGCATTGCTATAATATAGCCCTGTAAAGAAGTGGTCAGCCTGACCCCTGTCTGGTTGATGGATTGAACACCTGTGATGACCTGACTGAAAACAGGTGGGCCAATGGAAGATCTTGTCTCAATTCTTTTGAATGATGGGAATGAAGAGCACATGGTGAAGATCGGCTCCAGCTTGGGGAAAGAGGTGTGACACAACTATTGGTTTCCTACAAAAGAATGCGGATGTTTTTGCTTGGATTCCGACGGACATGCTAGGGATCGATGCCGAGGTTATGGAACACCGTCTGGCTGTTGATCCCAAGCACCGGCCAACGAAGGAAAAAGTTTGAATCATGCACCGAAAAGACAGATGGCAATAGCCGAGGAAGTTGATAACTCCTGAAAGTCGGGTTCATCAAGAGAGTCAATATCCGAGCTGGGTTTCCAATGTGGTCATAGTTAAGAAGGCAAACGGTAAATGGAGGATGTGCATAAACTTCAAAAAGCTGAATAAAACCTGCCCGAAGGATAGTTACCTCTGCCCAGAATCGATCAATTGGTGGATGCAACCTCGGGCCATAAGCTTTTCACTTTCATGGATGCATTCTCCGGCTACAATCAAATTCGAATGGCACCAGAGGATGAAGAAAAAACTGCTTTCATTACTAACCGTGGCCTTTATTGTTATAGGGTCATGCCTTTTGGCCTCAAAAATGCAGGGACGACATATCAGTGGCTGGTGAACAAGATCTTTAAAGAGCAGATCGGCCGTAATATGGAGGTCTACGTGGATGACATGATCGTAAAAGGCAAATCCTCGATGAACCACATCGCCGACCTTGAGAGACCTTCAGCGCCCTCCGAAAATACAAGATGAAGCTGAACTTGACCAAGTGCGCAAAATTTCTGGCTTTATGGTATCAGGGCACGGGATTGAAGCAAATTCGAAAAAAATCCGTGCCATCTAGGAAATGACCACCCTGAGGTTAATAAAGAAAGTTCAGCGCTTACTAGGAGAGTAGCAGCCCTAAATCACTTCATCTCAAATCGGCCGAGTGGTGCCTGCCTTTCTTTCAGACTCTCAAGCAGCCAAAGAACTTCTGTTGGACCCCTGGATGTTAGCAAGCATTCGAGGAGCTGAAGAACTACCTTGGCTCATCTCCACTATTGGCAAAGCCCGAGCCTGGAGAGGAGTGTTCCTGTACCTGGCGGTCTCCCCTGTGGCCCTTGCAGCAGTTCTGATTAAGAAGAAGCAAAATTCAACGATCGATCTATTACATAAGCCGAGTATTGAGAGAGCCGAAACCAGGTATACTAAGTTAGAGAAACTAACTTACACCTTGTTGGTTGTAGCTCGGAGGCTCCGACCTTACTTTCAGGGACCACACCATAATACTGCTCACTGACCAGCCGATCAAGGTGGTTTTGCATCGAGCGATGCCTCTAGGAGGATAGCGAAGTGGGCAGTCGAGCTCACAGAGTTCGACATCGACTATCGACCTCGATCGGTAATAAAAGCCCAGATACTAGTAACTCGTGGTGAAATGCACTATCTCGGAGGAGGCCAAGCTTGGACGAGATGGAACCGATGACCCGGGGCTCCGGCCAAACTCTCCTGAAGAAAAAGCTGATCTCCCTGATGATTTTTGGGTCCTCTACATGGATGGTTCTCCAACATGTCAGGCACGGGTGAGGGCCTGATCTTGGTCAATCTTGACGAAATTATCGCAGAGTATGCACTGCGCTTCGAGTTTCCTGCGATAAATAACAGAGCAGATATGAAGCTTGATTGCAGGATTAAAGGTCGCAAAGAATTGAAAGTAGATCGACTCCAAGCCTACAGTGACTCTCAATTAGTGGTGGACAGGTCAATAAAAATTATGAAGCTCAGGAAGATAGTATGGCCAGGTATCTCGAAAAGGTAAGGAGATCATCCCCTACCTTCGGCAGCTTCGACATCAAGCAGATCCCAAGAGCAAAAACACCAGGGCCGACCTTCTCTCCAAGCTGGCTACACTAGCTCTGGCTGAACTGCCTAAGGAAGTCTTCTTCGAAATTCTGAGGTGCCCAAGCATGGAAGAATCATAGCCTGTGATGGAGATCCACCATGAACCCAGTTGGATCGACCCATTGGTTGCATACCTCAAGGACGGGGTCCTTCCTCCTGATGCAAAAGAAGCTCGTAAGCTTAAGAACCAGGCCTCTCGATATATCCTTTATGAACAAGCTATACAAGAATCGTACTCTTTTCCCCTCCTGAAATATCTTTGGCCTTCTGAAGCCGACTTCACCTTGAGAGAGGTACAATGAGGGAGTCTGTGGAAGTCGCCTGGGGGCCAGATCTTTATCCACAAGCTGCTCTGTCAAGGTTATTACTGGCCTACCATGTACCACGACTCCGTCGAATATGTCAGAAGATGCGACTGGTGTCAAAGATATGCCAGTGTACAAAGGCAACCTGCTCTGAACTGACACCATGAGTGCCCCATGGCCGTTTGTGCAATGGGGGATGGAATTCTCGGACCTTTTTCCATGGCATCCGGGCAGTGGAAGTTCCTCCTGGTGGCAATAGACATTTCATCAAGTGGTCGAAGCTGAACCTTTGGCAAAAAATCACAGAAGCTAAGTGCAGGACTTCATCTAGAAGTCAATTGTCTGTAGGTTCTGTTTACCTAGAACCCTTATTACTGATAATGGGCGGCAATTTGCTGGGGCAAAGTTTGTCGAATTTTGTGAGGACCTGAATATCTCCCATAACTTCACTTCGGTAGCCCATCCGCAGGCAACGACGAGGTCGAAGTGACTAACAGGACTCTGTTGCAAGGTATCAAGGCGAGACTTGAAAAAGGCAAAGGGAACTTGGGTAGACGAGCTTTATCATGTGTTATGGGCATACCAAACTACTCAAAGATTGCCCATAGGGAGACCCCCTTCGCCCTAGCCTTCGGGACAGAAGTCATGATCCCGATTGAACTCAAGCTTCCATCGACGCGAGTTATGGCATTCGACGAGCGACGCAACCCGTAGGATCTCAAGGCCAATCTCGACTTGTTAGAAGAAAAGCGGGAAATAGCTCAAGTTCCGATGGCAGCCTACAAGCAGAAAGTAGCCCGCTACTACCAATTCCAGGTCAAAAGCAAAGTCTTCAGAGCGAGGGATCTGGTACTACGACGAGCCACTGTCTCACAACCTCAGAATCAAGGAAAACTTGCCCCAAACTGGAAAGGCCCGTATGAAGTTAAGGAGGTGGTCCGACCTAGAACATACTATCTAAAAGAGCTCGGAGGAGCAGAGCTTCCGTGACCATGAATTCAGAAAATCTATGGATGTATTATCAATAGCTTTGCCTTAAATAAAGTTTCATACTTGCATATTTTCTTTTGGCATAAGCTTATAACGACAGGAAGTAACTCTCACATACAAATGAAATTAAGCGTGTTAGGAATAGGAGGAGAACCTCATCCTAACATGAGCAAAGATGAAGGCCTGATTTCTTAAAGACCGGATGGGGGGAGAGCCCTTGCAACGGCCCTTATGTGCCCCCACAGCCTTGTTAGGAACAGGAGGAGAACCTTGTTCTAACATGAGCAAAGATGAAGGCCCAATTTTTAAAGATCGGATGGGGGGAGAGGCCCTTGCAACGGCCTTATGTGCCCCCACAGCCTTGTTAGGAACAGGAGGAGAACCTCATCCTAAATGAGCAAAGACGAAGGCCCGATTTCTTAAAGACCGGATGGGGGGAGAGGCCCTTGCAACGGCCCTTATGTGCCCCCATAGCCTTGTTAGGAACAAGAGGAGAACCTCATCCTAACATGAGCAAGGACGAAGGTCCAGTTTCTTAAAGATCGGATGGGGAAGAAGCCCTTTGCAATGCCCTTATGTGCCCCTACAATCTTGTTAGGAACAGGAGGAGAACCTCATCCTAACATGAGCAAAGTCGAAGGCCCGATCTCTTAAAGATCGAACGGAGGGAGAGGCCCTTGCAACGGCCCTTATGAGTCCCCACAGCCTTGTTAGGAACAGGAGGAGAACCTCGTCCTAACAAAGCAAAGTCGAAGGCCCGATTACTTAAAGATCGGATGGGGGGAGAGGCCCTGGCAGCGGCCCTTGCATGCCCCACAACCCTGTTAGGAACAGAAGGAAAACCTCATCCTAACATAAGCTGAAACTGACTGTCAGAAATAAGAGGAGAACCTCATCCTGACACAAACAAGGGCTCGATCATCAAGACCGGACAAGGAGGAAAGCCTCCTCAACGGCCCTTCTGCACTCTCACGACCCCGTTAAGAGTAGAGGGAAGATCCTCACTCGAACACAGAAGAAAAGGGGAGATGAAAAGAGAAAGCGATGAACTACGCCAGCGATAAGTGAAAACGAACTACATCAAAGGCACAAGGGACCTCGTCTCAACGAGGGAGAAAACCCTTGTCGAAAATCCCCAGTCCCTAAGGGTGAATCAGTACAGCGATGATCAGGAACCTTCAAACAACACCGACATCAAGCAAGATGGAAGACAAAAGGAGTTCGATAAATGATGACTTGAAGCAAGAACAGACGAGGAATCATAAACTACGCCGATGCCAAATGAGGTGGAAGACAAGAAGTTCGGTAAACAATCATTTAATACCAGAATGGATAAGGTAATAGACAATCTCATTTTTATTTCATTGGTAAAGTATACATTAGAAAGCCTTGAAGGCTAAAAATAAAAAAGAAACGACCAGAGAAGAAAAAGAATACACAAAAAAAAGAGGAGAAAAGTTCTAAGGAAGCTCGACTTCATCAGACTTTGAACTCTCGATTCCGACCATCATCGAAGATTACTTTAAGTACCTGACTTCTTCTTCTAGCCCCCTTTTGGCAATTACTCCAGTGTTGCTCCTAGATTGATTTTGATGATTACAAAGCAGATTGAAGGGATACAAACAATTGAAAAAGTCCTTATGCTCTTCAAGGGCAAAATCGTAATTTTGCTAAAATCCTGATTTGATAGTACCATTTGGTAGAACAAATGATTTGAAATCTATTGGTGAAAATTTCATTGTGTTTGGACTAATATTTTTGAAGTTATGAAGGTTTAAAGTGCATGAGTCGACTCATGAGTCAACTCATGGCACTATGAGCTGAATGGCACGAAAAAATTCCCATGGCACGCTGGATTTTTTGGCTTGGCACGACCTGTGAGTCGACTCATGAGTCGACCCACAAGGCATGAGTCGACTCATGAGTCGACCCCTGCTGATTTGAACCGAAAAATTCAGAAATCAGATCTTCTGGTCTGTTGCAACAGAAGTCGACTCATGAGTCGACTCCTGAAGCATGAGTCGACTCATGAGTCGACCCCTGCGACGGGAAATGTCAGCAACGGCTATTTTTTTGCCCGTTTTAATTGCCATTTATGCTTCCTAAAAATCCTCTAACGGCTCTTTATCTGCCTAAATTGTTTTCTCTTGCTTCTAATGCTACAAAATGCTTTAAATGATGAAAGAAATTGCAGATTAAATAGCGGATCAAACGTGAAATCAAATGTAGAGAAGAAAAGAGAGGAAAAAGGAAGAACAGAAGAGAGGATCCGAAATTTGCAAGAAAAAGCCTGAGATCAAAGAAATATCCATAGAGAAAAAGAGAGAGGATCCACAATATACCAGAGAGATTGTGAAAGAGAAAAGGAAGATCTTTCAAGGAGAGAATTCTTCACGCCTATCGTTTCAACCTTGATCTAGAGATCGTTCAAAGCTTTCAAGAGATCTTCAATCAACAATCAACCTCTTCTCAAGCGTTCAACCGTTCATTCATCTTGAGAAAATCTGAAAAAGGGGTTCTTCATTTGAGTAAAGCTTTTATTGTTATATTTGCTCATTTAAGGAGCTGTTTTTGTATTCATCTGTGCTCTAAATATTCTTACTCTTTGTGAGTTTTTGCTCTTGTTTTTGGAGGATTTCCAAAACAAGGAAAGGTTGATCCGAACCTGAAATCGGAGTGTTTTGGGTTGGCTTGTACCCGGGAAACAAGTGTTCTAGCTTGGGATAGCTAGGGTCGGAGTTTCCGACGTCCTGTATTCTAGCTTGGGATAGCTAGTGTCGGAGTTTCCGACGTTTTGTATTCGGGTTGAATACAAAGGATAGTGGATTAAAATTCCCAAGTGGGATCTTGGGGAGTGGACGTAGGTGCAAGGTTAGCACCGAACCACTATAAATCCTTGTGTTTGTGGTGTGCTTTATCGCTTTATCTTATTTCTTTATTATATCCTTGCAATACTGCTTTAGTTAATTAATATTGATTTAAAGCCATTGTTTTGTTCTTCATAAGTTATTTGTTGGGCTTAAAATTTTTAGAAACCCAATTCACCCCCCCTCTTGGGTTGCATAGCTGGGCAACAAGTGGTATCAGAGCCAGTGCTCTAGCCCTTCTTTGATCTAACAATCAAAGAGCCAAAGATCTATGGCAACCCATGTTGGAACTTCTCTAGCCGAGGGGCAATCAACAAACCGACCTCCACTTTTCAATGGGTCTAATTACACCTATTGGAAAGCTCGGATAAAGATTTTCATACAAGCACTCGACTATGATATGTGGAGTATCATAGTGAATGGTCCTCACACACCCACCAAGATTATAGATGGTGAGGAGTCAACCAAACCCGAGAAAGAATGGGATGAGGTTGACAAGAAATTAGCACAATTAAATGCCAAAGCTATGAATGTTCTTTATTGTGCACTAGATGCTAGTGAATTTAATCGCATTTCTACTTGTGCATCTGCTAAAGAAATATGGAATAGGTTAGAAGTCACCCATGAGGGAACAAATCAAGTAAAAGAGTCTAAAATAAACATGCTTGTACATAAATATGAATTGTTCAAAATAGAGCATGATGAGTCCATAACTGCTATGTTTACTCGTTTTACTGATATAATCAATGGTTTAAAGAGTCTTGGCAAATCTTATACTAACAGTGAACTTGTAAGGAAGATTCTCAGGTCACTGCCAAGAACTTGGGAAGCCAAGGTGACTGCCATCCAAGAAGCAAAGGACTTGAACACTCTACCTCTAGAAGAGCTTCTTGGATCCTTGATGACTCATGAACTTAGCATGATGCAACATCAAGAGGATGAAATCAAAAAGAAAAGAACCATTGCCCTCAAATCCACAACTTCACCTGATTATGAAACAGATGACTCTGAAGATGAAGATCAGGATGAGGAGATGGCTCTCATCACCCGGAAATTCAAGAAGTTTCTAAGAAAAAGGAAACAGGGGATGAGAAAGAAATTTACAAAAGGGGATCAAAGCATAGAAAAGGAGAAAGATCAAACCCCTATATGCTACGAGTGCAAGAAGCCAGGACATTTCAGATCCGAATGTCCTCAATTGAAGAAAGGTCCAAAGAAATTCAAAAAGAAGGCAATGATGGCGACCTGGAGTGCGAGTGATGACTCAAGCTCCGACGAGGAAACCTCAACCGAACAAGCCAATCTGTGCCTGATGGCACATGAAAATGAGGTAACTTCTGAATCCACTAGTGAATTTACTTTTGAAGAATTGCATGAAGCTTTCTATGATTCAATTGATGAATTAAAGAAACTAGGGAAGAAAAACAAAGAGCTGAAATTGGAAAATCAGTCCTTAGTGAAACAAGCTGAAATTCTTTCAATTGAAAAATTCACATTGATTCAAGAAAATCAAAACTTTAAGGATGAAATTAACAAACTGAAATCTATAGTGATAAGTTCACCTTAAGTTCAAACAAGCTAAATATGATCCTTGATAATCAGAAAGCTATATATGATAAGGCTGGACTTGGTTATAAACCCCTGAAGAAACAAAAATTTTTGAAGGATATTTATGCAAATTATTCAAGCAAAAAGCCTACAAATATTACTTGTTTTAAATGTGGAAGAATAGGACATAAATCATACACATGTCTTATTAACAAATATGCAAACACAAAGAAAATATGGGTTCCAAAAGGAATCATTCTGACTAACCTGAAAGGACCCAAGAAAGCTTGGGTACCTAAGACAGAAACTTGATCTGTGCTTGCAGGTGTGTCTAGCATCCCAAGAAGGAAACAGGAAATGGTATCTTGACAGCGGATGCTCGAGACACATGACTGGTGATGAATCACAATTCATCACGCTTGATGCTAAGGATGGAGGGATGGTCACCTTTGGAGATAATGGCAAAGGAAAGATCATCGGGATAGGTAACATTGGTATCACTCCCTCCAAATACATTGAGAATGTTTTACTTGTTAAAGGTTTAAAGCATAACTTACTTAGCATTAGTCAATTCTGTGATAAAGGGTATAAAGTAAGTTTTGAATCATCTGTATGCATTGTGACGAGTCCTATTAACGATGGCATTAAATTTATAGGACATAGGCATGGCAATGTTTATATGGTAGACTTGAATGATTTAACTAAATTAGACATGCAATGCCTAGTTTCCTTAAATGCTAAAATAAATGAGACTAGTTGGCTGTGGCATCGTAGACTTGCACATATTAGCATGCATTCTCTTTCAAAATTAATCAAAAAGGATTTAGTTCTCGGTTTGCCAAAATTAAATTTTGAAAAGGATAGAATTTGTGATGCATGCCAATTAGGTAAACAAACTAGAATATCATTTAAATCCAAAAACACTATTTCAACTTCTAGACCTTTAGAGCTCTTACATATGGATTTATTTGGACCAACTAAAACCACTAGTCTAGGAGGAAAACGATATGGATTTGTAATAATTGATGATTACTCTCGTTTTACTTGGGTTTTCTTTTTAGCTCTCAAAAATGAAACTTTTCAAATTTTCACGAAATTTCATCGAAAAGTCACTAATGAAAAAGGGTTTTCAATTCAAAATATTAGAAGTGATCATGGAACAGAATTTGAAAATCATGACTTTGAAAATTTTTGTGATGAAAATGGAATTGGCCACAACTTCTCTGCTCCTAGGACACCCCAACAAAATGGGGTAGTTGAAAGGAAAAATAGAACCTTAGAAGAAATGGCCCGTACCATGCTCTGTGAAAGCAACCTTCCAAAATATTTTTGGGCAGAAGCTATTAACACAGCATGTTACATTTTAAATCGTGCTTTAATAAGACAATTTTTAAAGAAAACCCCCTATGAACTTTGGAAAGGAAGAAAACCAAATATTGCCTATTTTCATGTTTTTGGTTGCCGATGTTTTGTATTAAATAATGGCAAAGAAAAACTTGGTAAATTTGATGAAGCAATCCTTCTAGGCTACTCCTCCACTAGTAAAGCATTTAGAGTGTTCAACAAAAGAACCTTAGTAGTTGAGGAGTCCATACATGTTGTCTTTGATGAATCTAACGATCTTCCTTCAAGGAAGAATAAGGGTGTTGATGATGCAGATCCACTAATAGAAGGTATGAAGGAGATCACTCTAAAAGATTCAGCAACTCCAGAAGACAAGGATCAAGAAGATGAACAAAATGAGAAAGGTGAAGAAATTCAAGAACAACCTCAAGGTACAAATGACTTACCCAAGGAATGGAGGTATGTTCACAACCACCCTAAGGAATTAATTATCGGAGATCCTATGCATGGGGTAAAAACACGTTCTTCACTTAGAGATGTACTTAATCATTGTGCTTTTGTATCTCAACTTGAACCTAAAACTTTTGAAGAAGCTGAAAATGATCATAACTGGATTAATGCTATGCAAGAAGAACTCAGTCAATTTGAAAGAAATAATGTTTGGACCTTAGTGAAAAGACCTAAAGATTATTCAATAATTGGCACTAAATGGGTCTTTAGAAACAAATTAGATGAGCATGGAAATGTAATTAGAAATAAAGCAAGACTGGTTGCTAAGGGATATAATCAAGAAGAAGGAATTGATTTTGATGAAACCTTTGCACCTGTTGCTAGATTAGAAGCCATTAGACTTCTACTTGCTTATGCTTGCTTTATGAAATTCAAACTATTTCAAATGGATGTTAAAAGTGCATTTTTAAATGGATATATTTCTGAAGAAGTATATGTAGAACAACCCCCTGGATTTGAAAATCATGCTTTTCCCAATCATGTCTTTAGATTAAATAAAGCTTTATATGGTCTAAAACAAGCACCTAGAGCATGGTATGAAAGGCTAAGCAAATTTCTACTAAATAATGGTTTCTCAAGAGGCAATGTGGATACAACTCTATTTATTAAAAGAAACCAAAATGATATGCTAATTATACAAATTTATGTTGATGACATAATTTTTGGGTCTACTAATGAATCCCTTTGTCAAGACTTTGCTAAGCTTATGCAGGGAGAGTTCGAGATGAGCATGATGGGAGAACTCACCTTCTTCCTCGGACTCCAAATCAAACAATCAAAAGAGGGAATCTCCATCACCCAAAGCAAGTACACCAAGGAACTACTCAAAAGATTTGGAATGGAGAACTGCAAACCAATTGGCACACCAATGAGTCCCTCATGTAAGCTTGACAAGGATGATGAAGGTAAAAGCGTAGACTTAAAATACTATAGAGGTATGATTGGCTCATTATTATATTTAACTGCAAGTAGGCCTGATATCATGTTTAGTGTTTGCTTATGTGCAAGATATCAATCTAATCCTAAGGAATCTCATTTGAATGCTGTTAAAAGAATCCTTAGATACTTAAATGGTACACAAACTATAGGGTTATGGTACTCTAAGGACTCACAAATTAATTTGTTAGGATATTCTGATGCTGATTTTGCTGGATGTAAATTAGATAGAAAAAGCACAAGTGGAACTTGCCAATTTCTTGGAGTTAACCTAATCTCATGGTTTAGCAAGAAACAAAATTCGGTAGCACTGTCTACGGCTGAGGCCGAATACATTGCAGCCGGAAGTTGTTGTGCTCAAATCTTGTGGATTAAGCAACAACTCGAAGATTTTGGAATCAAACTTAATGAAACACCAATAAAATGTGATAATACAAGTGCTATAAATCTATCTAAAAATCCAATACAACACTCAAGATCTAAACATATTGAGATAAGACATCATTTTATAAGAGAACATGTTCAAAACAAAAATATAATTCTTGAATATGTTTGCACTGAAAATCAATTAGCTGATATCTTTACAAAGGCCCTTAGTGAGGAAAGATTCTGTGAAATTAGGAGAAATCTAGGAATTCTAGATCCATTTGTCTGAAATTTCTCAATTTCCAAAGAATAGATGTCAAAATCTCTTAGAGCTCAATTTTCAACATCTATCCTGGTTCCAAAAGCTCAGTTTTATCACTCTAAAAACTTATCATTGAGCAAAATTCTTTCTCCCAAAATTTTGAATTTTTTTGGAATTTATTTGCATTTTTCCTGATTTTCTGAACTTCATGAGTCGACCCCCATGAGTCGACTCAATGGCAAACTTGTAAATCCCACCAACTTCCATCGGGTTCATTGTTTTTAAAACGGGAAACCTGTTTATGAGACGACTCATCTTCTCGTCGTCTTCCTTCCGAAAGCCGTCCTCTCCAAACTTCTGTTTTGCTCCAAATTCAAAGATTAATTTCGAGGCAATTCTCCCTCCTTCTCTCCACCAAAAATCGCCTCCTTGAAAAGGATTTTTCTGTGCATTCTCGCAGTGTTTGGCGCGGGTGGAACGTGCCCTAGAACTTCACCGTTCATTCAAAATCCACTTCTTTTTTCCACCAAAATTCTTCTTTACTCTTTAGTGATCCCTCCTCCACTGAATTCAAGTCTTCTTGTCTGCTACCTTATTGGATATGGCTCCAAAGATGAAACTTCCCCAAAGAAGGAAATCAATCCGAGAGCCTGAGGAAATTGTCCGAAAGAAAAGGCATGCTCAGTCTTCCACTGTTCCCAATCCAGTTTCAGTACCTGCTCAAGGTCCCTCTCAACCCTCCATAAGCCCCAATGTAAATCTTCTTTCTGATAGAAAAGTAGAAACCGGGAAAAATATAGATTTTCGGTTCTTTGAGAAAGAAGGCTTTACTTTTGCTACAAAGATCAAAAATCAAGGATGGGAACTTTATTGCTCTCTTAAGGAAGTCACCTATGTTGATCTAGTCAGAGAGTTCTACCAGAACCTAAATTATGGAAACGGGTCTGTGACTTCAACTGTAAAGGAGATTGACATCTGTTTGGATTCTAGGATATTGGGAGAGATACTTCAGTTGCCTAGTGAAGGATACTCATATATGGAACTCCCAATTAAAGAAGAAGGGATCAGAATTATCTTAGGAGAAGATTTTTCAGGAAGTTTAAACAGATTGGAAGCAAAGCTACTGTCCATTGAGATGAGGGTCCTGCATCAGATTGTGACAAAACTATTCTTTCCTAGGAGTGGTAGACATGACTTACTATCTGGCAGAGATGTATGTGTCATGTTTCATATCATCACTCAGACCCCCTTAAACCTCCCTACACTTATGATAGAGGCCATGAGAGAAACTTTGAACAGATCCAAGGCACACTTGCCTTATGGTATGGCCCTTACTAGAGTTTTTAGGAGGTTTGGAGTTAGCTGTGAAGGGGAGACACCTACCAAGCTCTCACATGTGGACACTTTCAACCAACACAGCCTGCACCGAATGGGAATTACAAAGACTGTTGGTGGTTGGATCAAGGGCTCTGAAGAAAGAGCTGAGGAGAGAGCTGAGGAAAGAGCTGAAGACAGAACTGAAGGCAGAGTAGAAGAAGAAGGTCCATCTTCTCCTGTACATGATTTCAGGGCAGCTTCACCAGATACCCAGTTCATTCATGATACTGAGGCTGGCCCTTTTGAGTTTACTAGGATGCCCACACCAGTGTATCAGCCAGAGAGCAGAGCACCTCCATCAGAGTTCAGACTGACTGATGATCAGATCGAGCATATATCTCAGCGTGTGGCTTCTTTGTTGTCTAGCCAGTGGAGTAGTACTTCTTTTGCACCTGGAGCTACTTCTTCTGATCAGACCATTACTCCCCACATCTCCACTATATTTCAGATGATTTCAGATCAGTCCGTCAGGATACAGCAGCTTGAGGATACAGTCTGGAGACTAACTGGCAGAGTTCTTGACTTGCAGGGGCAAGTCCTTGCATTGGCCCATCCCCAGCCACAGGAGTCTACTATTGAGGTCACAGACCTCACTGCAGAGGCTGGCAGGCTCAGAGGAGCACTAGAAGGTGGATATGAGCTACTGAGGAAAGAGATCAGAGGATCGAGTGAGCATGCTACCACCCAGTTCACTGCTCTACTTCAATCTGTTTCCAGAGCACTGAACGTCCTTGATTCTATTAGACTCACCATTTCTGTTCAGTCCCTAGCATCTCAGCGTTCTCAGCCACCCAGTTCATCTCGTTCTCCTGCTCGTGGCAGAGGCAGACGGGGTAGAGGACGCACTTCTGATCCATCATCTCCTCACCCTATATCTGATGACTCCGATCCATGATTTGTCTTGATCATTGACTTATCTTGATCTTTACTAGGTTCTAGGAGTTAGTATCTTGTTCTAGGATCTATACCTTGGGGCCATGTATTGACATTTAGCTGGTTGAATTTTATGTATTGAAACAATTATGATATAAATGGAATCATCTTTTACCTATATTTCTACCTCTTTGTAATGATTATATTTTGGTTATATTTCAATCTCCGATACATCTGTTGAAATATTATCTTCTCCTTATTGTTGTTTGCTATTGATAATTGCTATATTGAGGGGGAGCAAACATCTGTGAAAAACTCTAAAGAGGAAGAAATTAAAGAATATTTTCAGAAAAGGAAAAGAAAGAGTTAACTATGTTTGATGATGTCAAAAAGGGGGAGAAATTAAAATTAAACAAAAATTGAAATTAGACAAAAAGCAAAACCCTAAATTATGAGAAAATGGGGGAGAAATTAAATTAAAACAAATATTGAAGAAATTAAACAAATATTGGAGAAATTAGACAAAAACAAGGATTGCAAGATTAAACAAAACTTTGAGAAATTTTGCTATCGAAATTTGGTATCAGATAGAGAAATTTGGTATCAGACAGAACTTTAAATCCATCAAAAGCAAAATCATGAGTATAATGCAAATAAGTTTTTTTTTTATATATATGATCTGATATTCAAACTTGCTTTTGAAATTTTACTCACCTTGAGACATCAATAAGAAATTTGTTTTACTCTGATTCATCCTACAATTTCTTTCAACTTGATCTGATACATGATAACATTTGATCCGATACAGTGTGAAGGTTTCTCTAAAATATTATAACATTTGCTCTAATACTGTATGAAATTTTCTCTGATACATTAAAATTTTCTTGCTCTGATACATTATAAAATCTTTTCTGATATCATTGTAAAAATTATTTTTGCTCTGATACATAGAAAAAGTTATTTATCTTCTCTTGCTCTGAAATATCTTGAACTCAAAATGATCTAATACCCTTTTCAAATCTTTAAGAAAATGGACAAACTATTTTTGCATTTATATTACATGCCAAAAGAATCATACTCTTTTCAAGCATATACACCCATAATGGATTCTTTTGAAATTAATGCTTTAACATAAATATTTTTGTTCATATGTTTTGTCATCATCAAAAAGGGGGAGATTGTTGCTCCTAGATTGATTTTGATGATTACAAAGCAGATTGAAGGGATACAAACAATTGAAAAAGTCCTTATGCTCTTCAAGGGCAAAATCGTAATTTTGCTAAAATCCTGATTTGATAGTACCATTTGGTAGAACAAATGATTTGAAATCTATTGGTGAAAATTTCATTGTGTTTGGACTAATATTTTTGAAGTTATGAAGGTTTAAAGTGCATGAGTCGACTCATGAGTCAACTCATGGCACTATGAGCTGAATGGCACGAAAAAATTCCCATGGCACGCTGGATTTTTTGGCTTGGCACGACCTGTGAGTCGACTCATGAGTCGACCCACAAGGCATGAGTCGACTCATGAGTCGACCCCTGCTGATTTGAACCGAAAAATTCAGAAATCAGATCTTCTGGTCTGTTGCAACAGAAGTCGACTCATGAGTCGACTCCTGAAGCATGAGTCGACTCATGAGTCGACCCCTGCGACGGGAAATGTCAGCAACGGCTATTTTTTTTGCCCGTTTTAATTGCCATTTATGCTTCCTAAAAATCCTCTAACGGCTCTTTATCTGCCTAAATTGTTTTCTCTTGCTTCTAATGCTACAAAATGCTTTAAATGATGAAAGAAATTGCAGATTAAATAGCGGATCAAACGTGAAATCAAATGTAGAGAAGAAAAGAGAGGAAAAAGGGAAGAACAGAAGAGAGGATCCGAAATTTGCAAGAAAAAGCCTGAGATCAAAGAAATATCCGTAGAGAAGAAAAGAGAGGAAAAAGGGAAGAACAGAAGAGAGGATCCGAAATTTGCAAGAAAAAGCCTGAGATCAAAGAAATATCCGTAGAGAAGAAAAGAGAGGAAAAAGGGAAGAACAGAAGAGAGGATCCGAAATTTGCAAGAAAAAGCCTGAGATCAAAGAAATATCCGTAGAGAAGAAAAGAGAGGAAAAAGGGAAGAACAGAAGAGAGGATCCGAAATTTGCAAGAAAAAGCCTGAGATCAAAGAAATATCCATAGAGAAAAAGAGAGAGGATCCACAATATACCAGAGAGATTGTGAAAGAGAAAAGGAAGATCTTTCAAGGAGAGAATTCTTCACGCCTATCGTTTCAACCTTGATCTAGAGATCGTTCAAAGCTTTCAAGAGATCTTCAATCAACAATCAACCTCTTCTCAAGCGTTCAACCGTTCATTCATCTTGAGAAAATCTGAAAAAGGGGTTCTTCATTTGAGTAAAGCTTTTATTGTTATATTTGCTCATTTAAGGAGCTGTTTTTGTATTCATCTGTGCTCTAAATATTCTTACTCTTTGTGAGTTTTTGCTCTTGTTTTTGGAGGATTTCCAAAACAAGGAAAGGTTGATCCGAACCTGAAATCGGAGTGTTTTGGGTTGGCTTGTACCCGGGAAACAAGTGTTCTAGCTTGGGATAGCTAGGGTCGGAGTTTCCGACGTCCTGTATTCTAGCTTGGGATAGCTAGTGTCGGAGTTTCCGACATTTTGTATTCGGGTTGAATACAAAGGATAGTGGATTAAAATTCCCAAGTGGGATCTTGGGGAGTGGACGTAGGTGCAAGGTTAGCACCGAACCACTATAAATCCTTGTGTTTGTGGTGTGCTTTATCGCTTTATCTTATTTATATCCTTGCAATACTGCTTTAGTTAATTAATATTGATTTAAAGCCATCATTTTGTTCTTCATAAGTTATCTGTTGGGCTTAAAATTTTTAGAAACCCAATTCACCCCCCCTCTTGGGTTGCATAGCTGGGCAACAGTTGGCCAACCAAAGTTGGGCTTGTGTGTAGTCTAAGTGGATTCTAATACCCACAAAGAATTAGGGTAATTCCTCGAATTGGAGGTTGAGGCTATCAATTTGAATAAAATAGTGGGAGAAACCTTTTGATTAAAGTTCAAATCTTTAGGTTTAATGAATCAATTACTAATTAGATTATGATTTTCCTTTGTGCAGATATGGCCACTTTCCTATCGCTCTAATCATTGTTGGACAATGATAAGTTGGTGGGACCCAACTTTGGTAGCTGGTACCGAAAGTTGAAGATAGTCCTGGAGCATGAATGGATCCTATATATGATAACGGATCCTGCACTAAAGGAGCCAGCTATCAATGCATGTGGAACAGTCAGAGACACTTACCAGAAGTGGCTCAGTGATCGGACCACGGTGCGCTGCATCATGCTGGCTGCCATGAGCGACGAGTTCAGTCACAGATTTGAGACGACTCAGCCAAAGGACATGCTTCAAGTATTGGAGGATGCCTTTGGAACATCCGATGATGTGGAGAGTTACAAGACTAGTTGTGCCATCTTCAACACCAAAATACGGGATGGTGCCTCTGTCACTGATCATGTATTATACATGATCGAGTTGATGGAGCGTTTGAGCAAGCTTGACTTTCCCTTGCATGAGCAGCTTGAAAAAGATGCAATACTGAACTTGCTATCCATGTCTTATCTCCCATTCCTCACTCATTATAGAATGACAAAGCCTGAAGTAAACTATCACAAGTTACTGGGGTTGCTTCAGAATTTTGAGAAAGATCACCAACTCCACAAGGAGTCGGTGAACTTAGTGGGAGGTTCGTCTTCTGGTTCTCGACCCTTTAAGAAAGGAAAGAAGAACAAGAAGAAGAAAGTGAAGAAGGTGCAAGTTTAGGCTGGGATATTAGTGTAGGGCCAGACCAGAAAGATCAAGCCCGATAAGAGTCAAGCTGAATGCTTCTTTTGCAAGAAGCGGAGGCACTGGAAGAGGAATTGTCCTCAGTACATTGCCTCCGTGGATCCGAACAGGCAGAGAAAGAAGCAAGCTATTGCTGGATAAGGTATTTATATGATAACTCCTTGCAATTTCTCTATTTGTGATATTACTAACTGGATATTGGATACCGGTAGCCCTTACCATATTTGCAATTCATTGCAGGGGTTGCAGGTCAGTAGGAGATTCGAGCAAGGCGAGAGGTTCCTGAATGTTGGAGATGGAAGACCAGTTCTAGTTCTAGCATTTGGAATCTTGAAACTTGTATTTGAGTCCTATACCGTTGTTCTTAATAATTGTCATTTTTGTCCCAATTTTTTTTTAAATGTTATTTCTGTAGGCCTTCTGGCCAAAAATGATAATAAAATTTCAATAAAGAAAAAAGTTTGTAACATCATTATGAATGGTGTTCCTATTTTTTGTGAATATTTGAACAATGGTGTGTATAAGTTATCACAACCAGTTAACATAGTCTATTCTACTGGCAAGCATCCTAGATTAGATAGTGTATTAGATATTTACTTATGGCACTATAGGCTAGGTCATATAAACAAGAACAGGATAAACAGGTTGACTCAAGAGGAAATCCTCGGAGTCAGTGATTGTGAATCACTTCCAACCTGTGAGTTTTGTCTTCTTGGTAAAATGATCAAGTCACCTTTTACTGAAAAAGGTGAGAGAGCTACTGAGCTCTTGGGCCTAGTACATACTGATGTATGCGGGCCCATGAGCACAAGTACTAGAGATGGATATTTCTACTTCATCACTTTTACGGATGATCTATCCAGATATGGATATGTCTATCTGATGAAACATAAGTTGGATTCATTTGAAATGTTCAAACGATTTTGAAGTGAAATAGAAAAATAAACTGAAAAAAGTATTAAAACTCTTTGGTCTGACTGAGGAGGAGAATACCTTTCTGGTGAGTTTCTCACATATCTAGGAGAGAATAGGATTCTCTCCCAATTGACTCCTCCAGGAACACCACAGCATAATAATGTGTCTGAAAGGAGAAATCAGACTCTGTTAGACATGGTCCGATCCATGATGGATTTTGCCAGCTTGTCGATACCTTCTGGGGATATGCACTCGAATTGGCCTATTATCTGTTAAATAGGGTTCCAAGTAAGTCTGTAATTAAGACTCCATATGAGATATAGACAGGGCGTAAGCCAGCACTTTCACACCTTAGGATCTAGGGGTGCCCTGTCTATGTCAAACGGTTAGTTACAGATAAATTTGGACCTAAGTTTGATAAATGCATATTCATAGGGTACCCCAAAGAGACCAAAGGATATTTTTTCTACCATGCTGATGAACAAAAGGTGTTCGTCAGCCTTATGGCAACCTTTTTAAAAAAGAAATTCCTTGGTGAAGAAATCGTTGCCTCTAAGATTGAACTTGATGAAGTTCAACTGGTAGAAGAACCAACACCAATAGCTGAACCTGAGTCAGATTTGATTAGATCAGATCTGGAGCCCAATGTGAAGGAACCAGATCTAGGGTTTTAGGGTTAGATCTTGAAACCTTTTCAAGATCAGGCAGTGGAAGACTAAAATAAATCAAAATTTATTTTTTAAAATTAAAAAATTTCTAGATCTAAAATCCTATTACATGATTATTATATAGCATTAAATTAAAAATTAAAATATATAGAGCATGAGCTACATGTTGATCATATCAATATGTTTCTATACTACATCTAATATATGTATTAAATAATAGATCAGATCTATTACCTTGCAAGTTAGACATTCTAACCTTATTGATCTGGGCTTGAGGATGATGTTGCAAACTGCACACATGTCCGATCTCTAGGAGTCATCCACACAAGCCCACGAATCTCGATCAGAAGTTCTGCTTCAAGAAATCAGCACAGTATGCTAGTACTGCGCTGATCCTTCTTCGATGGTTGATCAAGTACCTCTTTCTTCTTGATTTGGGCTCTTCTAAAGATGAGAAGTAGGAGGAAGAGTTTTATATCTGAGATGCTCTCAGAAAAACTCAAGATGGAGGAAGGGAAGAGATGAAACTAACAACCCTAGAAGAAGACCCTCTTCTTCTTCTCTTTACTCTCTCCTAGACACCCTATCTTGTGTCTATTATATCTCCATGATCCAAAGATCTTTCTCTTTGATTTTTAGATGCACCAAAGGTCTTTCAAATCTCTATAATCTTCAAAAATTTCATGAAGAAACTCATTTTATAGAGAGAGATATGATAGAGTCCTTATCTAGGTCAAATACCTAGTCAAGGCTTATCCAAACATGGCAAGATAAGGGGCACCCAACTCTTGGGCGTCTCCTCTTTATTTTCATGCATGGACCACCAGAAAAGGGTTCACAATATGTATCCTAAAAGCCACGAAAATCTCAAAAAAAATTTAGACAAATTCGATACAAAAAGGAAAGAGTTTTGGATTTCTAAAACTCTATCTCATAGAATTTGAAATCCAAATTTATTCCTACTTTGATTTGATCCACAACCACTTTTCATATATGAAAGAAGAGAAGAAACCTTTTGGATGTGGGAAAGACCTGGGAGAGGGCTTTTATCACATAAAATAAGAGGGGATTGGCGTGGAATAAGAGAGAGGGCGTGGGGGGGCTTATGTGGCACAAGGTGGAGTCCTAGTCTTACTAGGATTCTATCTTATAATTTGTTTTAATTTGGTTTCTCAAACCAAATCAAACCAAAATTAGATCAATCCAATTAAAATAGGTCTTAACCCAATTAAAAACCTAATTTAATCAGATTAAATTATATTTAAATCTGATTTAATTTTCTAATCAAATTAGATATTAGGTTGACCCAAGTCCTAATTGAACTATGACTAGTTTTTTTTCTTGCACTTGGCTTATCCAATAAACTAATTAGACTTGATCCAATTAGGCCTAAACTAAATCTAATTAAATTATATTCAATTAGACTTAATCTCAACCCATTGGCTTAATCAAATTAAGTCAATTAGCAATTGAATTGCTAATCGATCCTCCTGCAACACTTGCACCAGGTTAAATGTCAATCATATTGATCATTTAACCCTAGAATGATTCTTAATCATTGATCAACCATCTGATCAGATCATGAACTCTAATATGTGTGACCTCATAGGTCCGAACCTAAGTCAGTAGCACAAAAATAAATTTTTGTACCAATCGAAGTGACCATCTCGCAATGGTACCCGACGACTGGATAGGTCGAATGTGTAGAACAACATCCTTAGAACCCATGTGGATATAGTTTCCATATAATTCATCCCCTTGACCAAAATGATCATAGGACACCTCAGAGTTCAACTGTCAACTCTAATCAAGTTGTCCATATTGTATTTCAAAATATCAAATCCATCTGATGGATTACCCTGGCCAAGATTTTGCTAAATTGAAATACAGTGACTCATTCTTCTCCAACTCTTGGAGTGGTCAATCCCATCTCGATCACACTCTGACTTCACAAGTACTTGATTATATCCAAAAGCCTTCCGTCACTGAATTAAAAATTTAGTTAGTCCAGTACCAAAGCACAGTGAGTTGCTTGCAAGTCACTGAGGTGATCTCAGGTCTAAGGGACACTTATACCTACATCCCATCAAAAACATTCTTGACACCAGAATGCTCTGGAGTTGGTCATGTTCAATGATGATGTACCCTTATATTTTATCTGTATGCCATATCAGTGTCTCCACACTCCTTGGTTAAGAGGACAACCAACCCATATGGCCTACAGCGACCTATGCTCGATAGAAGCTGTCATCCTTATTAACAGTCTATCATTTGGTTGTGAACAGTTTTAAGGACTAATCGATAAATCCTCTCTTTATCGAATCTGAATAGTCCTAAGGACTTCATCATAACAATGGAGTTCATTAGAAGATGAAAGCTTATGATGAAAATGCCAAATATATTTTATTTATTAGCAAATCAATTACCATACTTGGTTGCTCAACTGTCAACAGCTTGATGATTGGCTTTTGGAATATATTTTCCAACACAATGTACCTGCACCATTAAAGTGATCCGATAGAGTATCGCGTCAGCCGGATAGATACTACGATTTCTTAGTCCAGGATAGTGATCCCATCAAACTCGATGAGAACGATGCGGATCCGATCATTTATATGGATGCAATGCAGAGACCTGATTTTGAAAAATGGCTTGAAGCCATGCAATCTGAAATGGAGTCCATGAAGGTCAACGATGTATGGACATTGGTTGACCCACCTGAAGGGGTTAAACCCATTGGGTGTAAATGGATCTTCAAAAGGAAGAGGGGCACAGATGGAAAGGTGCAAACCTATAAAGCCCATCTGGTTGCCAAAGGATATCGTCAACATTATGGTATTGACTATGACGAGATATTCTTCCCTGTGGCAATGCTCAAATCTATTCGGATAATGCTTGCAATAGCTGTCCATCTGGATTATAAGATCTGGTAGATGAATGTAAAGATAGCTTTCCTGAATGGAGAGCTGACCGAAGAGGTGTATATGATACAACCTGAGGGGTTTACATCCATAGATGAGTCCAAGGTGTGCAAGCTTCAGAGATCCATTTATGGATTGAAGCAAGCTTCTCGGAGTTGGAACATATATTTTGATAAGGTGATCAAAATGTATGGCTTCGTTAAGAACGGAGAAGAGCTCTGCATCTATAAATGGGTAAATGGTTTAGTTGTGGTATTCCTTATCTTGTACGTGGATGACATTCTCTTAATCGAGAATGACATCGCCGCACTACAGGGAATAAAAGTTTGGTTGTCATCACAGTTTTTCATGAAGGACTTGGATGAAGCATCCTACATCCTAGGGATGAAGATCTATAGGGATAGATCTAAAATGATGCTTGGGTTATCTCAATCCACGTACATAGACACTGTGCTGAAGAGGTTCAGCATGGAGAATTTTAAAAAGGGCTATCTACCGATAGGCCATAAAATTTTTCTCTCTAAAAAGGATTGTCCGACAACTCCTGAAGAGAGAGAGCGCATGAGTAGAGTCCCATATGCTTTGGTCATGGGATCTATTATGTACGCCATGATATGTACAAGGCCAGATATGGCATACTCACTAGGAGTAGTGAGTAGATACCAATCTGATCCTGGAGAAAACCACTGGAAAGTGGTTAAAGCCATCCTTAAGTATTTAAGAAATACTAAGGATTAATGGTTGGTTTATGGCGAGTCAGATCTGAAACTTGTGAGGTTCACAGACTCTAGCTTTCAATCTTACCATGATGATAGTAGAAGCATGTCAGGTTATATCTTTACTCTGAATGGTGGAGCCATCTACTGGAAGAGTTTCAAGCAGCATACTGTGGTAGACTCTATTTGTGAGGTGGAGTACATCGCAGCATCGGATGCTGCGTAGGAAGCTGTGTGGCTGAGAAAATTCATCACTGAGCTCAGAGTAGCACCCTCCCTCGATGGTCCGATCCTGCTTTACTGTGACAGCATTGGTGCCATAGCTCAGGCAAAGGAATCCAAAGCACACCAGCGAACGAAGCATATTTTGCATCGCTTCCATCTGGTCTGAGAGATTGTGGATCGAGGTGATGTCGACCTTTAGAAGATCGATGAAAAGGAGAACCTGACCGACCCCTTCACTAAAGCCCTGGCGATAAAAGAGTTCGACAATCACAAGTCGAAGATGGGTATTAGATACTGTGCCGAGTGGCTTTAGGACAAGTTGGAGTTGTTGGAAAATATCTCAAAAGCCAATCATCAACCTGTTGATGGTTAAGCAACCTTGTATTGTAATTGATTTGTTAATAAATAAAATATATTTTTGATATTTTCATCATAAGTTTTTCATCTTCTAATGAACTTCATTATTGTGATGAAGTCCTTAGGACTATTTAGGTTCGATAAAGAGAGGATTTATCGATTAGTCCTTAAAACTATTCACGACCAAATGATAGGCTGTTAATAAGGACGACAACTTCTATCGAGCATAGGTTGCTATAGGCCATATGGGTTGGTTGTCTTCTTAACCAAGGAGTGTGGAGATACTGGTATGGCATACAGATGAGATATAAGGATACATCATCTTGAATGTGACCAACTCCAGAGCATTATGCTGTCGAGAATATCTCTGATGGGATACAGGTAAAAGTGTCTCTTGGACCTAAGATCGCCTCAGTGACTTGCAAGCAACCACTGTGCTTTGGTACTGGTCTAACTGAATTTCTAATTCAATGATGGAAGGCTTTTGGGCATAGTCAAATACTTGCAAAGTAGGAGTATGATCGAGATGAGATTGACCACTCCAAGAGTTGGAGAAGAATGAGTCGCTGTATTTCAATTTAGCAAAATCTTGGCTATGGTAATCCATCAGATGGATTTGATATTTTGAAATACAACATGGACAACCTGATCAGAGTTGACAGTTGAACTCTGAGGTGTCTTATGAGCATTTTGTTCAATGGGATGAATTATATGGAAACTATATAGGCATGGGTTCTAAGGATGTTGTTCTACACATTCGACCTATCTGGCTATCGGGTACCGTTGCTAGATAGTCATTTTGATTGGTATAAAAATTTATTTCTATACAACTGGCTTAGGTTTGGACCTATGAGGTTACACACATTAGAGTTCATGATCCGATCGGATGGTTGATCAACGATTAAGAATCGTTCTATGGTTAAACGATCAATACGATTGACATTTAACCTAGTGCAAGTGTTGCAGGAGGATCGATTAGCAATTTGATTACTAATTGACTTAATTTGATTAAGCCAATGGGCTGAGATTAAGTTTAATTAAATATAATTTAATTAGATTTGGTTTGGACTTGATTGGATCAAGTTCAATTGGTTTATTGGATAAGCCAAGTGCAAGGAAAAACTAGTCCTAGTTCAAATAGGACTTGGGTCGACCTAATTTTTAATTTGATTAAAAAATTAAATCAGATTTAAATCTAATTTAATATTATTAAATTAGGCTCTTAATTGGGTTAAGACCTATTTTAATTTGGTTGATTTGATTTAAGAAACCAAATTTGAACAAGTCATAGATTGAATCCTAGTAAGACTAGGATTCCACCTTGCGCCACCTTAGCCCCCTACGCCCACTCTCTCTTATCCCATGCCCACTCTCTCTTATTTTGTGTGATAAAACCCTCTCTCCCAGGTCTTCACACATGCCCAAAACTCTCCTCTCTTTCTCTCTTACATGGAATGTGGTTGTGGATCAAGTCAAAGTAGGAATCAGTTTAGATTTCAAATTCTATGAGATAGAGTTTTAGGAAACCAAAACTCTTTCCTTATGGTACTGATTTTATTCAATTTTTTTTTGAGATTTTTGTAACTTTTATGGCACATAATATGCTCCCTTTGTTGATGGTCCACAGTAGAAAAAGAAGGAGGGGACACCCAAGAGTTGGGTGCCCCTTGTCTTGCCTTGTTTGGATAATCCTTGACTAGGTATTTGACCTAGACAAGGACTCTTCATATCTCTCTATTTAAAATAAATTTTTTTATGAAATTTTTGTGTAACATAGAGCATTGAGAGACCTTTGGGACATCCAAAAATCAAGGAGAAAGAGTCTTAGGGTGTGGAGATCTAATAGATACAAAATTAGGTGTCTGGGTTAGAGCAAAGAGAAGAAGAAGAGGGTCTTCTTCTAGAGTTGCTGGGTTCATCTCTTCCCTTCCTCTATTTGTAAGTTTTCTAAGAGTGTCTCATATAAAACTTCTTCTCCTACTTCTCATCTTTGGAAGAGTCCAAATCAAGAAGAAGGAGGCATCTGATCGACCATCAAAGAAGGATCAGCGCATTACTAGCATACTATGCTGATTTTCTGGATCAGGACTTCTGATTGTGATTCGTGGGCTTGTGTGGATGACTCTTAGAGGCCGGATGCGTGTGCGGCTTGCAACATCATCCTCAAGCTCGGATCAGCAAAGTTAGAATGTCTAACTTGCAAGGTAATAGATCTGATCTATTATATTTTACATACATTAGATATAGTATAGAAACATGTTGATATGATCAACATGTAGTTCTTGCTTTTTATATTTTAATTTCTGATTTAATACCATGTAATAATCATGTAATAGGATCTTAGATCTAGAAATTTTTTGATTTTATGAGATAAATTTTTAATTTATTTTAGTCTTCCACTGCCTGATCTTAAAAAATTTTCAAGATCTAATCCTGAAACCCTAGATCTGGTTCCTTCAGAATTATGTCCCTGCATTATAGGGAATAAAAGTGTAGTTGTCGTCACAATTCTCTATGAAGGATCTAGAAGAAGTAGCCTACATCCTAGGGATGAAAATCTATAGGGATAGATCTAAGAGGCTATTTGGACTCTCCCAATCCACATACATAGATACTATACTGAAATGGCTCAGTATAAAAAATTTCAAGAAGGGCTATCTTTCGATAGGCCAAAAAATTTTTCTTTCGAAAGGAGATTATCCGATAACTCCTCAAAAGAGAGAGCGTATGAGTAGAGTTTCGTGTGCTTTGGTAGTGGGTTCTATTATGTATGTCATGATATGTACGAGACCAGATGTGATATACTCACTAGGGATAGTAAGTAGATACCAATCTGATCTAGGAGAAAACCACTGGAAGGTCGTAAAGATCATTCTTAAGTATTTGAGAAATACTAAGAATCAGTGGCTTGTGTATGATGAAACTGACTTGAAACTTGTGGGGTTCACCGACACCAGTTTTCAGTCAGACCATAATGATAGCAAGAGTGTGTTGGGTTATATTTTTATCCTAAATGGTGGAACGATCTGCTATAAAGTTTCAAGCAGCATACTGTGGCAGATTCTGTTTGTGAAGCAGAGTATATCGTGACATCCGATGCTACGAAAGAAGCTGTATGGTTATAAAAATTCATTGATAAGCTCGGAGTGGCACCCTTCATTGATTGCCCTATCTTGTTACACTATGATAATACTGGAGCCATTGCTCAAGCACAGGAGCCGAGATCCCATCAGCGCACTAAACATATTCTGCGCCGCTTTCATCTATCCAAAAGATTATGGATCGAGGTAACATCGACCTTCAGAAGATCGACGGAAAGGAGAACCTAGCCAACCCATTTACTAAAGCTCTCAAAATTAAGGAGTTCGATGACTACAAGTTGAAGATGGATATTCGATACTGTACCGATTGGCTTTAGTCCATGTGGTAGTTGTTGGAAAATATATCCCAAAGCCAATCATTAGACGATTGTGCATATTTTGTAAATTATATATGAATTTTTATTAATAAAAATTATTTAGTATTTTCATTACAAATTGATTATCTTTGAACTCTCGTGTTGTAATAAAGTCCTTAGAACTTTAATTAATTGACAAAGGAGGATTTATCGTTAAGTCATTAAAAATATTCGCGACCAAACAATATGCTATTACTAGGATGATAGCAATATCAAGTATAGATTGTTGTGTGCCATATGAGTTGATTGTCCTCTTAATTAAGGAGTGTGTAGATACTATTATGGCATGCAGATGGAATGTAGGAGTACATTCGCATCGAATGTGACTATATGTCGAGCACTCTGTTGTCAAGAGTAGCTCATGAAAGGTATGGATATAAGTGTCCCTCAGATCTGAGACCACTATGGTCACTTATAAACAACTCACTGTACTTTAGTACCAGACCATCTGAGTTTCTAACTCAGTTACAGAAGAATACTGGGTGCAGTCAAGTACTTATCAAGTCAGTATGTGAGTCAAGATGAAATTGATCCCTCTGAATTAGTAGAAGATATGCATCAGTGTATTTCAATTCAGTAAAACCTTGACCAGGGTAATCCATGAGATAGATTTGAAAGCTTGACATACAATGTGGTCAACTAAATTAGGGTTGACAGTTAAACCCTAGGTTGCCTTGAGCATTTGGCTCAAAGGGATGAATTATACGGTAACCATACGCTAGTTGGTTCTAGAAGGTTGCTTTGCAATACTTCAACCTATCCGATCGTCGAATCACCATTGCTAGATGGTTACATCAATTGGTATTAGAAGTTGTTCCTATGCTATCAGCTTAGGTTCGAACCTATGGGGTCACACGCATTAGAAAATTTGATCAAATCAAATGGCTGAAGAGTCCAATTGGATTGTGACTCTAGTGAAGAGTCCTACTCGGACTAGGACTCTATGATAAAGTCCCACTGGGATAGGGACTCTACTATTAATAAAAAATTAATTAGTAATTAGATTATTAATTGATTCAATTTTATTGAGTAAAGATCTTTGGATCAAGTCTAATTAAATTGGATTTAGTTTGACTTTGATTGGATTTGATATGATCGAGCCCGATTACAAGAAAAATTTGATCCTGATTCGATCAGGATTTTGACTTGGCTAATTCCTAAATGGGTTAGAAATTTGATGAGATATCTGAGTTTCTAATTAGATTAAATTTATTTCTATCAGTGGGTTCAATTTAAATTTGATTTGGATTAGAATCAGAATTGAAAAAGAAGAGTCCTTGTCAACTTAAACTCTATCCTTATCTCTTGCACCACTCCAGAACCCATGCCAATTTCTCTACACCTAATTGGATTTGGGTTGTCATTTTTGATGTCATGATAGAGTGTCCAATAAGAGTGGGTGGAAATATTTGATGAGTCATAATCTTATCTATTTCCTAATTCGAATGTGATCTGAATTAGAGATAAGATGTAAACTAGGAAATAGATTTTTTATACAAAAAAATTTATTGGTGTCATATTGATTTTTTATTATTTTTCTTGAGAAGTTTATGGATGTGTAAGATATCAAATCTCCCTTCCCACACCAACTCTCTAGTCTAAAAATTTTTGGACACCCAAAAAGGTTTGTGGCATGGTGTATATGGTACCCTCCCTTGGATAAAACCCTAATTCCAAATCTATATAAAGGGGTCTCCTCTCCTTTGGAGTGATGCATGATCAATTCCCTTGCTGCTTTTGGTTTTTTAGAGCTCTTCTCCTTTTACTCTTTTCTTCCTCCAAATTCTCTACTACTTTGGATTGTCCAAGGTACTTGTAGAAGAAGGAAGAGATCAGCTGTCGAAGTTGCTTACAGACTAGCATCTCCAAGTTCCTGATCTATGCCAGTCTTCGTGTGGATTTTTCTATAGAGACCAGATGACTTCATGTGGCTATGAGAGATCTGAGGAACACACTCTCCAATCATTGGACTAGAGGAGATCAAGATCAAAATTTATTTGGTAATGATCTCTGCTGGGAATTGTGTCCCAAAATCAATCGTCAACCTGTTGATGGTTGAGCTTATTATTATAATTGTATATAAATGATTAAATTAATAAATATTATTTAGTTTTTTTATCATTGTGTACATCTTATTTTAAACTTCTGTTATATGATAAAATTTTTAGGACTATTTGATTTGATATAGGAGGATATATCGTTTAGTCTTTGAACCTTAAATTCATGACCAAATGATATACTATTATTAGAACAATAGCTATATCAAGTATAAGTCATTGTATGCCATGTACGTTGGTTATCCTCTTAATCAAGAAGTGTGGAGACACTGGCATGGCATGCAAGTGAGACGTAGGAGTACATCTCACTGAACGTGACCAATTGTTGAGCACTCTACTGTCAAGAGTAGCTCGCGTAGGATATGGGTATAAGTATCCCTCCAACCTGAGATCACCACAGTGACTTGCAAGCAACTCACTGCGCTTTGGTGCTGGACTACTTAAATTTTTAATTTAGTGATGAAAAATTTTTGGGCACAGTCAAGTACTTGCAAAGTCGGTGTGTGAGTCAAGATGGAATTGATCCCTCCAAAGTAAGAGTTAATGCATCAGTGCATTTGAATTCAGTAAAAGCTTGGTCGTGGTAATCCATGTGATGAATTTAAAAAATTAAAATATAATATGGATGACCATATCAGGATTGATAATTAAATCTTAGGTCACCTTGAGCATTTGGGTCAAAGAGATGAATTATACGGTAATCATATGTCAATAGGTTCTTGAATGATGCTTTGTAATCTTTCGACCTATCCAGACGTCGGGTATCATTGCTAGATGATCACTTTGATTGATATAAGAAGATTATTTTTATACTACTAACTTAGATTCAAACCTATGGGTTCACACATAAAAGAAGTTTCTGACTGATCATATGGCTGATCAACGATTAAGAATCATTCTAGGATAAAATAGTCAATTCGATTGATGATTAACCCTATGCAAAAGTTGTAATAAATCAATTCGCTAATTATTGATGAATTATAAAAAAATTGATTAGTAATTAGATTATTAATTAACTCAATTTGATTAAGCATTAAATTTTGGATCAAATCTAATTGAATTGGATTCAATTTAGTTTAATCCGATTAAGTTATGAGATGACCTAATCGCTAAGGGTGTTCGATTCTTGATATGATTAGGACTTGAGCTTGATTAATTTTTGATTTGATTAAGATTTAATTGAAGCTATTTGCTACCTAATTAAATTATATTTAATGATCCAATTGGGTTTAACCTAATTTGATTGGGTTAAGAATCTAATTGGATGAGAAAATAATTCAAATTCGAATCCTTTTCACCTCCTTTCTCTATGCCCTCTTATTCTTCACATGAGAAATATTTTTATGTAACTTTTTTCATGCTTAGAAGCCTTTTCTATATTCTTATCTGATTCTTTTTGAATTAGAAATTGATTGGTTTAAATTTGAGTTCAAATGGATTTGAATTTGAATGAAAATCAGAATCCAAATTGAGTTGGATTCTCCTCTTCACGCCATCACTTTTCTCCATGCATAAAGTATTTTTGCATGAGATTTTTTGCATTATTCTGATGTTGGTTGTCTTCTCTCTAAGTTTATAAGTTGAGAATAAAGCTTGATTCAAAATTTAATTCAAATTTGATTTGAATTGGTGATAAGGATCAACCAATGTTTGAATTTGAATCAAAACAACCTCTTTCTTATCCTTATCTTCCATTGGACACCAACCTTAAAAAGAGATCAGTTTTGTGCGAGATTAAGAGTAATTTTTGGTGTGAGAAACTTGAGAGTGGGGATGTGAAAAGTTGAGAGTGGGTTGGGCTTCCATGCATGAGAAACAAAGGAAGTGTTCTTCCTCTCGGGCGTGAGCTGTGGGTTCTAGGGTTTCAACTCTAGGTTTTGTGAGAAGAAAATATAAGAGTGAGCCTTGTCCAATCTTTCACACCACCACCTCCTCTTAAAGCTTCATCTTCTGATCTAGAAGAGTCCAAAAGATTCAAAGAAAGGAGCTTGAATCAGCCATCCAGGGCCTTTGATGCGAGCTAGCACTCCAACGAAGGAAGATCCGTTCAGGGCTTCAAGTGGACAATCTATAGAGATCGGATGACCTGTGCAGTTGCTTGGCATCAGTAAAAGTTTTCTACCACACCTACCAGCAGTGGAGATCATCGACCCATGAAAAGGTGATGAGTTCTGAACTCAACCAATATGATCTAAAGGTTGGATCAGATTCAGAGCATCGATATGATCGATGCAATTTTTTATTTTATATCATATTTTATATTTAAATTCTTTATATTATATATCCTTAATGATAGTTTAGATCTGATCTAAGGCATGTTTAGAAGATAAAAGTGTTTAATCTTTTATTATTTTACTGTAAAATTTTAAAAAATACATACTTTGACTACTCATTTTTTCTTTAGATGGTATCAAAGCAAGGTTTCTTATGACATGAACTTTTTATATATAATCTGATATTAATTATTTAGATTAGATCTAAATAATTAATTTTAAATCTAAGTAGTATAATAATCGATTGGATAGATCCTCATAGCCATTCGATCATAGGAGAAATCAGAATTTCACAATCTTATTTACCCATTTGATGGGATGGCATGCAGGGATGCTGCGCTGTCTTTTCTATGGTGATGAACAATGAAAAAAATTTTAAAATTTTATTTTAGATCTAAAATAATATATATTAGATCTAAAATTAGAGTCTTAATCATTAGATAATTGATTGTAAAAAATATTTTATAAAATTAAAAATTATTTTCAAACATCAAATCCGAACTCATGTCAGCCCAAAACTTAATTGAGAATTTAGCGATCTAGATTTGAGAATCAAAGATCTAAGGCATTAATTTCATAATTTATGGGTTAATGGGTTAGCTTGAGTCAAGTCCATTTAATTGGGTTAGATCTAGGGTTAGAAATTATTGATAATGAATCATGTTAGTAATTGATCAAATCTAATTAAAAGTTAATTCTGATTGGATCAATTTCTTCTCTTGATCAATTTTAATAGTTATAGTTGGTCAAGTCCATATCTTTAATTCAACCAATATGAACTTTGATCGTAGCTCCATAGTTGAATCTAAGTCTATAAGTTGATCAAATTAAAAATGACTAACCAGTTGATGTCTAAAGTAAGTATGGCAGCTTTAATTGGTGGTCATTAATTGCAAGCTACTCACATAGATTTAGTCTATGTCGAGTTAATGGCATAGCCCTCCCATCGATCTCACTTACCTGGCCAATATGTAAATTATATTCTGGTTAAATCACTTAATGATTGGAGTTGACCCATGCTAATTAGAAAATCAGTATGACTAATTTAGGTGCCCCTAGTTCAACTTATCTTGAGTCCTCTTCATGACTTGGGGAAGTCAGTGGGAGGATTTATGACTGGTTGGCTAGACCAACTTTTGCCTAATCTTCTTTAATCTGACTTGGTGAAGTCAGTAGGAGGATTAAGATTAACTAATCAAGTCTTTTCTTTTCTCTCAATTCAACTAATTAAATCTTCTAAAATTATTAGATCTTTAAAAATGAAATAGTTATGGTGATAACTAGTTCATAGCCTCTCATTAAGTTGGGTGATAATGAGTCCAACAGTTTAGATGATTATTGTAGGTGCCACACGCCTAGTGCTCATCTGACTGTGAGAATTATCATTCATAATATGCTGATTTAGTTGTGTCTTTCTGATGATGGTCAAGTTGGTCAAGCCACACTCAGACCTAGTCACTCGTTTGTTAGATGCACTAAATTTTGGTATGTTGATGGTTGGACCTAACCAGAACTTTTAGTGGAGGTGGCACACACCTGTTGAAGAGGTGTCTAGTGCAAAATTAAATACTAAAAATTATTTCGATGAAACAATTGGTTAAGAATCTACCCATGGGTGCACAAGGATTGGTCAAGCCACATTTGGGCCCATGTGCAGTCCATATGGATTCTAGTACCCACTAAGAAATTAGTGTAATTCTTCAAATTGAAGGTAGAGGCTATTAATTCAAATAAAATAATGGGAGAACCTTTAGACTAAAATTCATATTTTTAGGTTTAATCAATTCATATACTAATTGGGTTCTGATTTTCCTTTTGCAGTTATAGCCACCATCTTGTCACTCCGATTACTATTAGATAGTGATAAACTGGTGGGATCAAATTTTGATAGCTGGTATCGAAAGCTCAAAATTATCCTGAAGCATGACTAGATCTTGTATGTGTTGACAGATCCAGCACCCGAGGAGCCAGCTCCGAACGCACGTAGCATGGTCAGAAAAACTTATCAGAAGTGGCTCAATGATTGAACTACGATTCATTGTGTTATGTTGGCGGCAATGAATGATGAGTTCAGCCATCATTTCGAGAATGCTCTACTACAGGACATGTTACAAATATTGAATACATTTTTTGGCACACTCGACGATGTTGAGAGGCACAAGACTAGTTGTGCCATCTTCAACGCTTGAATGAGGGAAGGAGCATCAGTCACTGATCATGTATTGTACATGATCGAGATGATTGAGTACCTAAGCAAGCTCGACTTTCTCCTGCATGAGCAGTTAGAGAAAGATACTATTCTGAACTCTCTGCCCAAGTCTTATTTCCCTTTTCTTACTCATTTTCGAATGACAAAGCCTACAGTCAACTACCATAGTTTACTGGGGTTACTGCAGAACTTTGAGAAGGATCACCAGCTCCACAAGGAGTTGGTGAATGTTATTGGAGGATCTTTTTCTGGACGTCGATCCTTTAAGAAAGGGAAGAAGAATAAGAAGAACAAGAAAAGGGTACAAAGTGTTGGGGCACCCAAGCCCTGTCAGACAAAGAAACCCAAGTCCGACTAGAGTCTGGTAGAATACTTCTACTACAAGAAGTAGGGGCACTGGAAGATGAATTATCCTCAATACATTGCCTTTTTGGATCCGAACAGGCCGAGAAAGAAGCAAGTTATTGTTGGACAAGGTAATTATATGATAATACCTTATAATTTCTTAATTTGTGATTCTACTATCTAGGAATTAGATACCGAAAGCCCTTTTAATATTTGCAATTTGTTCCAGGATCTGCAGGTTAGTAGGAGATTTGAAGAAGATGAAAGGTTCCTTAATGTTGGAGATGGAAGATCAGTTATAATTCTAACGTTCGGGACTATTAAGCTTGTATTGAAGTCTAATGTAATTGTTCTAAGTGAATGTCACTTTTATCCCTTTTTTTTATTGAATATTATTTCTGTAGGCCTTTTGACCATGTAAGATTATGAAATTTTAATTAAAAAAAATAATTTTAATATCATTATGAATGGTGTTAATGTAATGAATAGATAGCTAAATAATAGTATTTACATATTGTCATAATTTGTTAGTGTAATGTACACATCCAGCAAATACCCTAGAATTAACGATGTCTCTGATATCTACTTTTGGCATTGTAGATTAGGTCATGTCAACAAGAATAGAATAAACGGTTGATACAAGAAGAAATCTTTGAAGTCAGTGATTATGAATCACTCCCAACTTGTGAGTCCTGTCTTCTTAGCAAAATGACCAAGTCATCTTTTACTGAAAAAGATGAGCGAGCCAGTGAAATTCTAGGTCTGATACATACTGATGTATGTGGACTGATGAACACTAGTGCTAGAGGTGGATATTATTATTTTATTTCATTTACAAATGATCTATCAAGGTATGGGCACATCTACTTAATGACACATAAGTTAGAATCGTTTGAAATGTTCAAACGATTCCATAATGAAGTAGAGAAATAAACTGAAAAGAGTATTAAAACTCTTCAGTCCAATTGAGGAGGAGAATACCTCTCCAGTGAGTTTCTGATATACTTAAAAGAGAATGGGATTCTCTCATAATGGACCCCTCTTGGAACACCACAGCATAATGGTGTATTGAAAAGGAAGAATCGAATCCTGTTAGATATGGTTCAGTTTATGATGGATTTTGCAAGTCTATCGATCTTCTTTTGGGGATATGCACTCGCGTCAGCTTATTATATTTTAAATAAAGTTTTGAGTAAGTCTGTAAGTAAAACACCACATGAGATATGGATAGGGTGTAAGCCAGCACTCTCTTACTTTAGGGTTTGGGGATGTCTGGTTTATGTCAAATGTTTGGAAACTGACAAGCTTGGACCTATGTCTGACAAGTATCTATTTGTAGGGTACCCAAAAGAGACCAAGAGATATTACTTCTACCTTGCTGATGAACAGAAGGTGTTCATCAGCAATAGGATAGTCTTTTTAGAAAAAGTGTTCCTTGGTGAATGAACTAATGCATCAAAGATTGAACTTGATGAAGTTCGATCGGTAGAAGAACTGACACAATCTAGTAAACCCATAGAATCGGACTTGATTAGATCAAATTTGAAACCTATTATAGAAACATCTTTAAGGAGATCTGGTAGAGTACTGCATCAATCAGATAGATACTATGATTTCTTAGTCTGGGATAGAGATCCAATTGAACTCGATCAGAACAATAAGGATCCGATCACCTATATGGATGTGATGCAGAGGTTTGACTCCGATAAGTAGTTGGAAGCCATGAAATTCAAAATGGAGTCGATGAAAGTCAATAATATATGAACATTGGTAGACCCACCTGAAGGGGTAAAACCCATAGGGTGTAAGTGGATCTTCAAAAGGAAGAGGGGCGCAGATGGAAAGGTGGAGACCTATAAAGCCCATTTGGTCGCCAAAGGTTACTTTCAGCATTATGGTATTGACTATGACAAGATATTTTTTTCTGTGACAATGCTCAAGTTCATTCGAATCATGCTTGCGATAGTAGCATATCTGGATGATAAAATCTGATAAATTGATGTAAAAATAGCCTTCCTAAATGGAGAGCTAGAAGAAGAGGTGTATATGATACAACCTGAAGGTTTCATATCTATAGATGAGTCTAAGGTATGCAAGCTTCAGAGGTCCATCTATAGACTTAGGCAGGCATCTCAGAGTTGGAATATGCATTTTGATAAAGTGATTAGAACATATGGCTTCATTAAGAATAGAGAGGAACCCTGCATATACAAGTGGGTTAATAAATCTGTGATAGTATTTTTTATTTTGTATGTCAATGATATTTTCTTAATCGAGAATGATATTCCTGCATTACAGAGAATAAAAGTTTGGTTGTCATCACAGTTCTCCATGAAAGCCTTGGGAGAAGCATCTTTCATTCTTGAGATGAAGATTTATAGAGATAAATCTAAAAGGTTGCTTGGATTATCCCAGTCGACGTACATTGATACTGTGTTAAAAAGGTTCAGCATAAAAAATTTCAAGAAAGGCTATCTTTCGATAGGCAAAATAATTTCTCTCTCGAAGAGTGATTATTCGATAACTCCTCAAGAGCGAGAGCATATGAGTAGAATTTTATATGCTTCGACAGTATGATATATTATATACGTCATGACATGTACATAATTGGACATGGTGTACTCACTAGGAGTAGCGAGCAGATACTAGTCCGATCTAGGTGAGAATCACTAGAAGTTCGTAAAGATCATTCTTCAGTATTTAAGAAATACTAAGGATCAGTAGCTTATCTTTGGAGAATCCGACTTAAAACTTATGGGGTTTACTGACTTTAGTTTTCAGTCAGATCATGATGACAGCAAAAGCATGTCGGGATATATTTATACTCTAAACGATGGAGTAATCTGCTCGAAAAGTTTCAAGCAGTACACTGTGGCCGACTTTATTTGTGAGGCAAAATATATCACGACATCCATTGCTGTAAAGGAAGTTGTGTGGTTATGAAAGTTTATCAATGAGCTCAGAGTGGCACCCTCTCTTGATGGCCCTGTCTTATTGTACGCGACAGCACTAGTACTATTGCTCAAGCAAAAGAATCGAAGTCACATCAGTGGACCGAGCACATTCTGCATCGCTACCACCTGGTCTAGGAGATCATGGATCGAGGTGACATCGAGCTACAGAAAATTGATAGAAAAAAGAATCTAGCTGACCCATTTACTAAAGCCCTCGATGTCAAAGAGTTCGAAGACTACAAATCAAAGATGGGTATATGATATTATACCGATTGACTTTAGTCCAAGTAGGAGTTGTTGGAAATTGTGTCCCAAAGTCAATCATCAGTTTGTTGACGGTAGAGCTTATTATTATAATTATATATAAATTATTAAATTAATAAATATTATTTAATTTTTTCATCACTGTGTACATCTTATTTTGAACTCCTATTATGTGATGAAGTCCTTAGGACTATTTGATTTGATATAGGAGGATATATCATTTAGTCCTTGAACCTTAAGTTCATGACCAAATGATATACTATTATTAGGACGATAGCTATATCAACTCACTGTGCTTTGATACCGGAACTAAATTTTTAATTCAATGATGAAAGATTTTTGGATACAGTCAAGCACTTGCAAAGTCGGTGTGTGATTCAAGATGAAATTGACCCCTCCGAATAAGTAAGAGTTAATATATCAGTGTGTTTCAATTCAGTAAAATTTTAGTCAGAATAATCTATGTTATGAATTTTAAAAATTAAAATATAATATAGATGACCATATCAGGGTTGACAATTAAATCCTAGGTTACCTTGAGCATTTGGGTCAAAGGGATGAATTATACGGTAACCATATGCCAATAGGTTCTTGAATGATGCTTTTCAATCTTTAGATCTATCCAGATGTCGGGTATCATTACTAGATGGTCACTTTGATTGGTATAGGAAGATTGTTCTTACACTATCGACTTAGATTCAAACCTATGCAGTCACACTCAAAAGAAGTTTCTGACTGATCATATGGCTGATCAATGATTAAGAATCATTCCAGGATAAAACAGTCAATTTGATTGATGATTAACCCTATGCAAAAGTTATAATAAATTAATTTATTAATTATTGATGAATTGTAGAAGGATTGATTAGTAATTAGATTGCTAATTAACTTAATTTGATTAAGCATTGAGTTTTGGATTAAATCTAATTGAATTGGATTCATTTTGGTTTGACCCAATTAGGTTATGAGATGACCTAATCGCTAAGGGTGTTCGATTCCTAATATGATCAGGACTTGAGCTCGATTAATTTTTGATTTGATTAAAATTTAATTAATACTATTTGCTATCTAATTAGATTAGATTTAGTGATCTAATTGGGTTTAACCTAATTTGGTTGGGTTGATAATCTAATTGGATGAGAAAATAATTCGAATTTGAATCCCTTGCACCTTCTTTCTCTGCGCCCTCTTATTCTTCACATAAGAAATATTTTTATATAATTTTTTTTTTGCTCAAAAGTTTTTTTCACATCCTCATCTGATTTCTTTTGAATTAGAAATTTATTGATTTAAATTTGAGTTCGAATGGGTTTGATTCAATGAAAACCTAGAGTCCAAATTGAGTTGACTCTCCTCTTCATGCCACCACCTTTCTCCACACATAAAGTATTTTTGAATGAGATTTTTTGCACCATTCTAATATTGGTCAACCCCTCTATGAGTTTATTAGATGAGGTTAAAGTTTGATTCAAAATTTAATTCAAATTTAATTTGAATTGATGATAAGGATCAACCAATATTTGAATTTGAACCGAAACTATCTCTTTCTTATCCTTATTTTTCATGGGATGCCAACCTTAAAAGGGGATCAGTTTTGTGTAAGATTAAGAGTGACTTTTAGCATGAGAAACCTGAGAGTGGAGATGTGAAACGTTGAGAGTGGGTTGGGCTTTTGTGCGTGAGAAACAGAGAAAGTGTTCTTCCTCTTTGGCGTGAGCTGTGGGTTCTACGATTTCAACTCTAGGTTTTGTGAGAAGAAAATAGAAGAGTGAGTCTTGTCCAATCTTCCACACCACCACCTTCTCGTAAAGCTTCATCTTTTGATCCAAAGAAGTTTGGGAGATCCAAAGAAAGGAGCTTGGATCAGCCATCCAGAGCCTTCAACGCGAGCTAGCACTCCCACGAAGGAAGAACCGATCAGGACTTTGAGTGGACGATCTGTAGAGGTCGGACGATCTGTGCGGCTGCTCAGCATCAGTGAGAGCTTCGTACCATACCTACCAGCAGTGGACATCATCGACCCATAAAAAGTTGATGAGTTCTAAACTCAACCAATATGATCCAAAGGTTAGATCAGATTCAAGGTATCGATGTGATCGATGCAGTATTTTATTTTATATCATATTTTATATGTAAATTTTTTATATCATAGATCCTTAATAGTAGTTTAGATCTGATCTAAGGTATGTTTAGAAGAATAAAGTGTTTAATCTTTTATTATTTTACTATAAAATTTTAAAAAATATATGCTTTGAACTACCCATTTTTTCTTCAATCTCTAACTTATTTTGATCCCTATGGTAGATCTAATAGTTAGATCAAATTTTCAGCATCGATGAGATCGATGTGTATTTTTGTTTTCAGATCTAAAGTATATATTTTTCATATCAAAGATCATGATGTGGTAGTTTATGATTAGATCTTATGCATGTAATTAAGATTAAATTATTTAATTATTCATCTCTGCTGCATAAAAATTTTAAAATTGCATGTACTGCACTATTGCATATTTCCTTTACTGATTGCTTCTTCTTCTTCAGCCTGTTCAGATTAAGGGAAGCTTTATGCTGAGGATAGTTTCTCTTCCAGTAACCCTACTTCTCGCAAAAAAAGCACTCCACTTGACTTTGATAAGTCTTGAACTTGGGTTTTTGAGACTAACTCCCAGCACCTGGCAATTTATTATTCTTTTTCTCTTTTTCTTTCTTAAAGGGACGATGACTACCCGAAGAAAATCCTTCCACTAAATTTATCGTCTCCTTGTAGAGCTGGTGATCTTTCTCAAAAGTCTGTAGCAACCCCATAGATCGTGGAAGTTGACTATAGGCTTCATCATTCTAAAATGACTGAGAAATGGCAGGTAGGACTTGGGCAGTGAGTTTAGGATCACATCCTTCCCCAGCTGTTCATGTAAGGGGAAGTCAAGTTTGCTCAGTTTCTTAATCTATTCAATCATGTACAATATATGATCGGTAACAGATACACCCTCCCTCATCCGGATATTAAAAATAGCATAACTAGTCTTGTACCACTCAACATCATTAGGAGTACCAAAAGAATCTCTCAATACTTGGAGCATCTCCTCTGGCTAAGCCTCTTCAAATTTTTGATGGAACTCGTCGTTCATGGAGGCCCGCATAATGCAACGAATTATGGTGCAGTCATTGAGCTACTTCAAATAAGTATCTCGAACTACACCTCAGGCATTGGGAGTAGGCTCCTCAGGTGCTGGATCCATAATCACATATAGGATCCGCTCGTGTTCCAGGATAATCTTTAGCTTTCGATACCAATTATCAAAATTCAGTCTGGTTAGCTTCTCACTATCCAATAGCGATCGGAGCAACAAGTTTGAGGCCATATCTGCACACACAAGAAAAAATCAAAACCTAATTACTATATGAATTTATTAATCCTAAAGATATGGACTTTAGTCTAAAGGTTCTTCCACTATTTTATATGAATTGATAGCCTCTACCTCCAATTTAAAGAATTATCTTCATCTTTTAGCGGGCACTAGAATCCACACAGACTGTATATTGGCTTGAGGATGGCTCAGTCAATCTATATGCACCTATGGGTAGGTTCTGAACCAATTATTTCTCCAAACAACTTCTAATAATTAATTTAGTCCCAGATTTTATTTCAGTAGGCGATGGGCCTCCACTGAAAGTTTCGATTAGGTCAAACCATTAACATGAACCTACTCAGTGATTTTACCTAATGAGTGATCTGGCCCGAGAATGGCTTGATCAATCCAACCATCATCAGATAGTTCAAAGAGTCATCATATGATGGATGATAATTTCATTATTCTGAGTGAACACCAGACAGATAGCTCTTGCAATGTCAATTAGAAATAATGGACCAAATACCATTCACCTTAATGGGAGGCTATGATCTAGTTATCACCATAACCAGCTCATTTTAGGAACCTAATAATTTATAAGATTTAATTAATTTAGAAAAGAGAGAAGAAGAGTTCAATCAGTAGACCACAATCTTCCCACTGACTTCACCAAGTCACTGAATCAGATTAGGTCATGCTAATTGAACTGCCACCTAGATCAGTCACATTGATCAACCTTAATGGTATAGGCTAACTCGAATCACTTAGTGATCTAATCAAAATCTAATTCACCAAATTGGTTAGATAAGTGAGATCAGTGGGAGGGTCTGCTAACTTTGCCTTAGACACTATCGAAATGGCCAGGTAAGCCACTCCCAATTAAAAACCACCAGTCGAAATACCAAACTTACCTTAGACACCATTTGATTAACTAGTTTTGATTTGATCAACCTAATGATTCAGGTTCAACCATTGAGCCACAGTCAAGGTCCACTTGGTCTAATCAAAGACATGGACTTGACCATCTACAACTATTGTATTAAAAAATCCTGATTAATCTAATTCAATATTTGGTTAGACTTAATCAATTTTTCTACATGGTCAATCAATTCTTTGATTCTAACCTTAGGTCTAACCCAATTAAAGAGAAGATCCTGATTTGAGCTAATCCATTCTCCATATTTTATGCAATATCATTTGATCTCAAATCATAATTCTAGATCTAATCAATTCAATACTTAATTCTTAATTAAGTTTTTGCATCAACATGATTAAGATTTTGAAACAATTTTTATGTATACTTTTTACATTCAATCATAAATTTTTTTTAGATCAAATTTAAATTTTTATAATTTTAAATCAAAATAATTTTGATTAATCAAGATTAGATGTAACTAATTTCTTCGTAACTTGCATCACATACAACAACACCTAGGATTTCAAGATCTAGGATTTTGCAAGAAAATAAGTTTTTCTCCTTTTGCTTTCTTCTTTATGGGACCTCACAGTGGCACTCCTACATGCCATGAAGAGCACTCCATTGAATGGAAAGAGAGGATCATGAAATCCTACTTGCTCCTTTGACCGGACGGCCTGATGATTACCCAATCTGAGTACTTTGCTACTTAGAATATCTAATCTAAACAGATGATAATCAGATCTAAAAATAAACTTATTTAGATCTATTCTAGATCATAAATAATCAGATCTAATATCAAAAAATCAGATCTAAAGTCATAATAATTCGTATCAAAATAACCATACTCTAATACCAATTGAAGAAAATATGTGATAATGCTATGCATGCAATTTTAAAAATATTATGCAGTAAAAAAAAAGATTAAATAATTTAATCTTAATAATATGCATAAGATCTAATCTAGACTACTATCTCATGATCTATGATATAAAAAATATACACTTTAGATCTGAAAACAAAAATACACATCGATCTTATCGATGCTGAAATCCTAGATCTAACTATTAGATCTAATATTGCGATCAAAATAATATAGAAATCATTACTAAACCAATTTGATATTGATCTCCTCTAGTCCAATGTTTGGAGAAGGTGTTTCTCGAGTCACTCATAGCTACACAAAGTCATCTGGCCTCTACAGAAAAATTCATGCAAAAATTAGCGCAGATCAGGGGCTTGGAGGTGCTAGCCTGCAAGCAACTTCGATAGCTGATCTTTTTCTTCTTCTTCAAGCACCTTGGACACTCCAAAGTAAGAGAAGATCTGGAGGAGGAAGAGAGGAGGAGGAGAAGAGCTCTGAAAAATCAAAAAATAGTAAGGAAACTAATGATGGGACATCCAAGAGAGGAGCCTCCCTTTTTATAGACTAGGAATTAGGGTTTTCATCCAAGGAAGGGTGCCATATTCTCCATGCCACAAACCCTTTTGGGCATCCAAAAATTTCCAAATTTGAGAGTTGGTGTGGGAAAGGATATCTGGTATTTCATATACCCAAAAACTCTATAGAAAAAATAGGAAAAAATTAATTTGGTGCCAACAACTTTCTTTGTTTGAAATTTTTTTTTCCTAGTTTAATTTTATCTCTAATTTGGATCACATTCAAGTTAGACAGGAGATAAGATTAGGACTCATCAATCATTGTTGCTCATCCTTATTGGGTCAACTACTTTGATGCCAAAATGGTCAAGCCAAATCTAATTTGGCATGGAGATGTGGGCATGAGTCCAAGTGTGGCACAAGGAGATAAGGATAGAGTCCAAGTTGACAAAGACTCTTCATTTCTAATCTGATTCTAATCCAAATCAAATTTGGATTCAATCCACTGATAGAAATAAACCTAATCCAATTAGAAATCAAAATATCTCATCAAATTTTTAACCTAATTAAGAATTAGCCGAGTCTAAACCCTGATTGAATCAGGATCAAATTTCTCTTGTAATCAAGATTGATCATATTAAACCCAATCTGAGTCGAACTGAATCTAATTCAATTAGACTTGATCCAAAGCTCTTTACTCAATTAAATTGAGTCAATTAATAATCTAATTATTAATTAATTCTCCATAATAATAGAGTTCTAATCCCAGTGGGACTCTCCCCCAGAGTCCCAGTCCCAGTAGGACTCATCACCAAAGTCACAATCCAATTGGACTCTTCAGCCATCAGATCTGATCAAATCTTCTAATACGTGTGATCCCATAGATTCAAACCTAAGTCGATAGCATAAAAATTATTTTTTATACCAATCAATATAACCATCTAGCAATGGTGACCCGATGACCGGATAGGTCGAAGTATTGTAAAGCAACATTCTAGAACCTACTGGCATATGGTTACCGTATGATCCATCCCTTTAACCTTAATACTCAAAGTGACCTAGGGTTTAACTGTCAACCCTAATTAAGTCAATCATATTGTATTTCAACCTTTCAAATTTATCTCATGGATTATCCTAATCAAGATTTTACTAAATTAAAATACACTGATGCATATCTCCAACTAATTCAGAGGGGTCAATTCCATCTTGACTCATACACTGACTTGATAAGTACTTGACTACACCCAGTATCCTTCCGTCACTGAGTTAGAAATTTAGATGGTCCGTTACTAAAGTATAGTGAGTTACTTACAAGTCATCGTGGTGGTCTCAGATCTAAGGGACACTTATACCTATATCCTTCGTGAGCTATCTTGACAGCAGAGTGCTCGATAAATAATCATGTTCGATGTGAATGTACTCCTACATTCTATCTGCATGCCATAATAGTGTCTCCACACTCCTTGGTTAAGAAGACAACTAACTCAAATGGTGCACAATGATTTATACTCGATATTGCTATCATCCTATTAATAGCATATCATTTGATCACGAACACTTTTAAGGACTTAACGATAAATCCTCCTTTGTTGATTAATTCTAGTCCTAAGGACTTCATTACAATACAGTAGTTCAAAGATGAATAATTTGTAATAAAAATATCAAATAAATTTTATTAATAAAAATTTAAATATAATTTACAAGATGAGCATAATTGTCAACAGGTTAACGATTAGCTTTGGGACATATTTTTCAACGGTTGGGGAAATGGTGGTGAGCTGCTAGTCTAGACTTTTTTGATGGCCATCATGTTAGATATGTGCCCTAGAAACTAATTATTGTCTGACATATTTTATAATTTCAGGACTTAATTTTGTACTTATAATACTTTTATTATGAATAAAGAGCTTTTTATTCCAATCATGTTTATGTGTTCATGATTTGTCTTACAAATTAATAAAGATCATTTTGTATATTTTCAAAGTGTTGAAAATTTGAGACATACATTAATTAGTGATTAGTTTCTAAATGCTCCCGATCAAAGGATCATCATGGAGGATAGTGATCAATCCATTTGAGATCGGTGCACTGTTTACCTCTCTTGTGGGTAGATGAGTCTTGGGTCTGTAGTGTAGGGATACTGGGGAGAGGATACGGATGGTTGTTAGAGAACAACTTGCACTGAACGTGACCAACATGAGAAATCACTTGATGTCTACTCACTCATCAGTGGTCTTCTCGATGCTGCAGCGGTGTGAGTGGTCCTTTTATCTACGGTATCATCGGCTATTTGCAGTAAGGCTATTGAGTTTGACTGCATATTCCCTTGGTCCCTAGCCATTCAGGTCCTTACTGTGTATGTTGGCTATAGTAGGATTAGGTTTGCTGTTTAGAGTAGAATATACCTAGATGGAATCTATCAATCTTGATAGAAAATAAGACATCCTATGTGATTCACGTGACTGAGTTTAGAAAGTCTTTGGCCAAAGCAAGTGTGAATATCGAAAAAAAATTTTCATGAAATTCATAAATAAACTTGAGTCGAGCCGATCTTGCATATTACTGACGATGGGGTCTAACAAGTTCTCCATGATCTCTGTCAAGTTGGGACTCATGTTAGAAAGACTGAATCATACGATAACTGTACCTAAGTATTCACACTTTCATTCTATTGGATTGTCACTATATACTGCTAAGTGTCATTGATGGATTGTGGAACTCATCGAGCATCATCTTAATGATCGATGACTCTCGAAGGGTAGAGCTGAAATTGTTCCAATCTATCGAAAAAAATTTCGATGATATTATGTTGGAGATAACAATATATCTCACTACCAAATAGAATGAAACCGATGGGGTCACACATTAAGAGATTTAATCTTGAATTAACCAATTGGGCCTATGAAGTTCTAATTGGATTAGGATTTATTAAAATTCTATTGGGTTTAAGAGAACCTTACTAGTACATAGCTATACTCAATTCTTCTCTGGACTTCGATTAGATCAAGTCTATAGTATTGAACCTAACGTAAATTCATTTGGGTTTTGCTGGACATCTAATTGTGAGCCCAAGAGGATTAGATCATGTCAATGAGTTGGCAATCTAATCTTCTCTTTTTCTCCCTTGATATTTCTTTTTGAAGCAGAGAATTGATGGAAAGAAGAGATGGCACCATCCTCCCTTTTTGGAAGGTGCAAGGGGCGCCAACCCCTTGGAATGGTATGAGGAAGAGAGAGGGGTCCACCCCCTCTTCTTGGTTTGGAGTGGAAGGAGAGAGAGAGAGGGGCCACACCCCCTTTCTTGCATGAAAAGCCCTAGAAGAGGTGTTAAGGGTTGGCGCCCCAACTACCTGCCTCTCTTGATGTGGGGTGCCCACTCAGTATGCCTATTTTGACTAGGGTGCCCCATCTGCTTATCAAAAGAGGTTTAGACCCTACCAATTAAGTTTGATTTTAATAAAAAATAATTGGAGTTAAAAGATAAAAATTCTTATGAGATAAGGACTAGTCTTTTTAGGTTGATTTGTTCTTGATTTGTATCAAGAAAGGATCTATATAATGAGATAGTCTCTTAGGGTTTCAATTAATTAAATTTTGAGAAATCAAAACTCCCCTCTCTTCTCCATGCCTCACCCTCTCTCCTTTTTCTCTTTTTCATGCCCAAGGGTTGGGTGTCCATCTTCCACACGCTAGAGTTGAGAAGGGTCTCTTCTACAGCCAAAAACAAGGAGAAAAAAACTACAGTTCAAGGGTTGAAGTTGCAGTCAAGATCAATTGCTAATCAAAATTCAAAGAGACAAAGATCCTACTTGGAGAAGAAGGATCTACCATGAGAAGAAGGATTCAAGGTTGATTCTGGAGGATACCTGTAGAGGTTGGACACCTGTGTGGCTCAAAGATCTTCGAATCTAAGATCATCAGTAGCGATGAATTTCAACCCATGCAAAGGTATTGAGATTTGATCTCATCTTTATTTTTATTTTCAAATTATATGCATATCTTTATCCTGGGGCACGGGTAGGATTAGATAAGATCTAATGCATGTGGGGTTAAAGGGTTTAACCCGATTCGTTTCCACTGTTCTTGAAAAAGATTTTTAAATTAAAATCTATGCATGCAACCTATCTGATTTTCTAACAGTGGTATCAGAGCTACTATTTTTTTAGGATATATATAATCTATTTATTAGTCTTAGATCTGAAAATTTTGTTGATTTAATACCGATCTTGTGCTGGTATAAGGTTGTATTGATATAGGATTTATCCCTATATTGAAAAGGTTATCCTAGCACAAGATTAATCGATTTTGAGAACTATTTTTGAAATATTTAAACAATCTTTTAGATCTAAAAATTAACGTATATGATATATCTTATTTCATATTTAGATCTAAAATTAGAATTATTAAATATTCATATCAAACTGATATAAGATTATCCTGATATAGGGTTTACTCTCTATATTGAAAAGATTGTCCTAGTTTGATGCAAACCAATTTTTTGAAAAATAATTTTAAAATATTTTAATCATTATTTTAGATCTAGTTATGTATATATTTTATATGTATAAATTTAATTTTAGATCTAAAAATTAATATATATATATATATATATATATATATATATATATATATATATATATATATATATATATGATATATGTTTGTAGTTCAGATCTAAAACTGCATATATGTGATATGTGATATTAGGTTTAGATCTGAAACTATTTCAAGATCATAAACCACTAATGCATGCAATGAAACATAATATAAAATTTATTTTTAGAATCTAAAAATTATGTTATTGTATATGGGTATGGGATAAACAAATTAGGTCTAGTGATCAAACTACAATTAGGGTCAAATTGATTAGATCAAGCTAGAACCCATTATCGATTTTGAGTAGTTGATTGAACCTAATTAATGGTTGATTAAGATTAGGTTAAAAGGGCTCAAAGTCAAGTTTAGCTGTAGTTGATCACATCGATTTATATTTTGATGTGAACTGATTGACTCAAGATCAAATTTGGCTCAGTAGTTTGGGCCAATTTCAATAGGTTAACTTGATCGATTCTAGTCGACGAATTTGGTGTCTAAGGCAGTATTTAGATGATGGTTATTTAATTAATTTTGTTATCTGATCTGATCAATTTGATTGGTGTCTAAGAAAAGTAATGGGGGGACCCCCACTAATCTTAACTTATCTGGCAATTTTGGGAGATTCAGTTTCGTGCTAGGTTACTTGTTGACTCAAGTTCACCCATGCCAACTAGGCTGGTTAGACATGTTGATGTGCTGACCTAAATTTGATTAGTCAGATATCAGATCTATTGATTTAGAAGAGACCTAAACTTAAATATCCTCACTAAACATGAAGTCTAGATGTCCTCCATCGTTATAGAGATGCGGGTGCCTTCCTGACATTGATCGTTCTCGACTGGTTCAGTGGTTCGGTTGCATCAGGGAGGTATAATCACTCTATTGATATTTGATACCCTGGGGTAGAGATGGGGTTGGGTCCAATAATTATTAGGTGAGAATCTCATGAAGTGAAATTCAGTGCAGGGGTAAAATGGTAATTTTAAAATATTTTCAAAATTACTATTTTACAATGAAAATTATTAATTAATCTAATAAATTAGCATATATTTACCCTACACTAGGATCTAAATATGATATATAGCATGCATGCATTTAAATTTGAAATTCAAATTTGAACGGTAAACACTTTACTATAATGTGTTCAGAACACAATACCTTTGTGCAGGTAGTAGATTGCCATAATTTGATCATCGTTGGGAGGGTTTGATCATCGCAATATAGCCACACAATGTGTCTAGCCTCTGCGGATCATCCACATGAAGCTCCTGATCTGATCGGCTCTTCACGAATGCTAGTTCGTGACTGCACCTTTTTGATGGCCGATGTTGATCGAACTCCTTCAATCGATGTTTGCTAACTCTTCAGATGCTTCAGATTATCAACAAGTGTGTTTAAAGGTTGATGAAGCTCTCCTTAAAATTTGGTGGGCTCACGACACTCGTAGCTCACCTTCTCACTTCCCGAACCCCAGGCTGAAATCCTAGGAAACACACTGAAAACCCTACACCCACTTTTCTTTCTTTTCTTTCTTTTTCTCTCGAAAGGATATGGATCTTCACATCATGCACAAGGCTTCCTCATGCCCCAGGCTTTCTCTTCAAAAAATTCTATGCACGCCCCACCTTTCTACTATTTTTAAAACAACATCGAACGTGTCTTATCCGCGTGAGAGGATAAAGATAAGTGGTTGCACATTTGAATTCAAATCTAATTTGAATTCAAATGCAAACCAACTCATCCCTATCCACTTGGGCATGAGAAGAGAAGGTGCGTGGGTGCTTTGTGCATGGAAAGGTTTCACAAGAAACTCTTTCTCGTGTAAGATATGTGGCTCACAAGATGGATAAGCATGAAGGCGCAAGGGATAAGTTATCCATTCAAATTCAAACATGCTTTGAATTTGAATGGCTAACTAATCAACTTTATCCAAAAATTGGCACACAAGAGTGGGAATGGGGAGGGCTTTGCATGTGAAAAAATTCATGAGAAGTTCCTTCTTGTGAATTCAAATGGGCGCAGATATGTGAGGTGGCGCAGGGAGTTAAATTCAAAAGATGGTTTCATCCAAATTGAACCAACCTAATCAAAATAGGTTAAGCACAATTAGATTAAGTTAAACCTAACTTAATTAAGCTTAATTAGGCTCAATAAAATTTTAATCAAATCAAGAATTGACTAAGTCCAATCCCTGATCAAATCAGCAACCAAACCATCTCGATGATTAGGTCAACATTAACCTAATCGGGTCAAACCCAACTGAATCCAATTCAATTGGACTTGATCCAAAAATAATTACTCAATCAAATTGAATTAATTAGTGATCAAATCACTAATTATATCTCTCATAAATACTGAGTCCAAATTCGATGGGCAATCGGGTATCAAAGTCCATCGATATGAAACCTTGATCAAAGAGTCCCAAACCAGTGAGACTCTTGATCCGGATACCCAAAATGTGTGGGACTCGTGATCAGAGAATCCTGATTCTTGATCACAGAGTCCTAGACATGTAAGACTCATAGTCCATGAGCATTAGGACTCTTCATCAGCCATTAGATCAGATAGGAACCTCTAATGTGTGTGACCCCACAGGTTCGAACCTAAGCCGGTAGCACAGGAACCAATTTTTGTACTAATCGAAGTGACCATCTAGCAACGATACCCGATGATCAGATAGGTCGAATAGTCACAATTGCAACACTCAGAACCTATGTGAATATGGTTATTGTATAATTCATCCTTTTGACCCCTGTGTTTAGGATGACTCAGGGTTAAACTGTCAACCCTGATTAGATCATCCGAATCGTGCTCAACTCAAACAATCCTGTGACTCCTCATAAGGACTATCCTGGCCAAGATTTTGCTAAATTGAAACACGACTGTACACAGCTCCTGAACAGGAGTGGTCAATCCCATCTTAACACACGCACCGACAAGTCAAGTACTTGACTACACCCAGCAGCCTTCTATCACTGAATTAGAAATTCAGGTAGTCCAGTGCCTAAGTACAGTGAGTTGCTTGCAAGTCACTGTGGCGGTCTCAGGTCGGAGGGACACTTATACCCATATCCCATCGGAGCAAATCTTGACAGTAGAAATAGCTCCAGAGTCGGTCACATTCAGTGCAGATGTACCCTTACATCTCACTTGTATGCCATACCAGTATCTCCACACTCCTTGGTTAAGAGGACAACCAACCTATATGGCACACAACGACCTATGCTTGATAAACGTTATTGTCCTTGGTAACAACGTATTATTTGATCACGAACTGGTTTAAGGACTAAACGACAAATCCTCCTTTGTCGAGTCTAAATAGTCCTAAGGACTTCACCACAACACAGGAGTTCATTAGAAGATGAAATAATTTGTGATGAAAAATGCCAAAATAACTTTTATTTATTCATAATTCATATACTAATACAACAAAGAGCACAATCATCAACAGGCTGACAATTGACTTTGGGATACTATTCCCAACAACCTCTCACTTGGCCTAAAGCCAATCGATGCAGTATCTAATACCCATCTTCGACTTGAAGTCGTCGAACTCCTTCATCGCAATGGCTTTAGTGAATGGGTCGGTCAGGTTCTCCTTTCCGTCAATCTTCTGAAGGTCGACGTCATCTCGATCCATGATTTTTTGGATGAGATGGTAGCGGCGTAGAATATGCTTCGTCTGCTAGTGTGCCTTTGGTTCTTTCGTCTGAGCTATGGCTCCAGAGCTGTCACAGTAGAGCAGAACTGGACCAACAAGGGAGGGTGCTACTCCGAGCTCGGTGATGAATTTTCTTAGCCACACCGCTTCTTTGGCAGCATCTGATGCAGCGACATACTCCGCCTCGCAAACTGAATCAGCCTCAGTGTGCTGCTTGGAACTTTTGAAGTAGACAGCCCCACCATTAAGGGTAAAAATAAATCCCGACACACTTTTGCTGTCATCGTGATCAGATTGGAAACTAGAGTCTGTAAACCATATAAGTCTCAAGTTCGATTCACCATAAACAAGCCACTGATCCTTAGTATTTCTTAAATACTTCAGGATGGTTTTAACAACCTTCCAGTGATTCTCCCCTGGATCAGATTGGTATCTACTCACTACTCCTAGTGAGTACGCCACATTTGATCATGTACATGTCATGACGTACATGATAGATCTCACTGCCGAAGCATATGAAATTCTACCCATACGTTCTCTCTCTTGAGGTGTTGTCGGACAATCCCTCTTCGAGAGAGAAATTTCATGGCCTAGCGGAAGATATCCTTTCTTGGAATTCTCCATGCTGAACCTCTTCAGCATAGTATCAATGTACGTGGATTGGGATAAGCCAAGCAACATTTTAGATCTATCCCTATAGATCCTCATCCCTAGGATGTAGGAAGCTTCTCCCAGATCCTTCATGGAGAACTATGATGATAGCCAAATCTTTATTCCCTGTAATGCAGGGACATCATTTTTGATTAAGAGAATGTCATCCACATACAATACAAGAAATATCACTACTAGACCATTAGCCCACTTATAAATGTAGGGCTCTTCTTTATTCTTAATGAAGCCATACGTCTTGATCGTCCTATCAAAATGTATGTTCCAACTCCGGGATGCCTGCTTAAGTCCATAAATGGACCTCTGTAGCCTGCACACCTTAGACTCATCTGTGGATGTGAACCTTTCAGGTTGTATCATATACACCTCTTCGTCCAGCTCTCTATTTAGAAAAGTTGTCTTCACATCCATCTGCCAGATTTCATAGTCCAGATGGGCAGCTATTACAAGCATAATCTGAATGAATTTGAGCATTATCACAGGAGAAAACATCTCATCATAGTCTATACCATAACGTTGACGATATCCCTTGGCAACCAGACGGGCTTTATAGGTCTCCACCTTTTCGTCTGTGCCCCTCTTCCTTTTGAAGACCCACTCACACCCTATGGGTTTTACTCCTTCGGGTGGATCAACCAATATCCACACATCGTTGACCTTCATGGACTCCATTTTGGATTTCATGGCCTCTAGCCATTTCTCAGAGTCAGGTCTTTGCATTGCATCCATGTAGGTGATCGGATCCTCATCATTTCATCAAATTTGATAGGATCACCATTCCGGACCAAAAAATCATAGTATCTATCCGGTTGACGTGGTACTCTACCAGATCGCCTTAAGGGTGGAGGAACAATGGGCTCCGGATCTGATCTAACCAAATTCGATTCAGGTTTAGCAACTTGTGTCAGTTTTTTCACCTATCAAACTTCATCAAGTTCGACCTTAGAGGCAACAGTCCCTTCACCAAGGAACTCCTTTTCCAAAAAGATTACCTTAAGACTGACAAACACCTTTTGCTCATCAGCTAGGTAGAAATAATATCCTTTGGTCTCTTTTGGGTATCCTATGAAATTACACTTGTCAGACCTAGGTCCAAGCTTGTCCGTAATTAAACGTTTAACATAAGTCGGACACCCCCAAACCCTAAGGTGCGAGAGTACTGGCTTACGTCCTATCCATATCTCATATGGTGTTTTGGCTACAGATTTACTTGAAACTCTATTTAGAAGGTAACAAGACGATTCGAGCGTATATCTCTAGAGGAAGATCGACAGACCAGCAAACCCCATCATGGATCGAACCATGTCCAACAAGGTCTGATTCCTCCTTTCAGACACACCATTATGTTGTGGTGTTCCAGGAGGTGTCCATTGAGAGAGAATCCCATTCTCCCCAAGATATGTCAGAAACTCATTGAAAAGGTATTCACCTCCTCGATCAGATCGAAGAGGTTTAATATATTTTTCAGTTTATTTTTCTACCTCATTTCGGAATAGTTTGAACATTTCAAATGACTCCGACTTATGCTTCATTAAATAGATATATCCATACCTTGATAGGTCGTCTGTGAAGGTTATGAAGTAGAAATATCCACCTCTTGTACTTGAGCTCATGGATCCACATACATCAGAATATACCAGACCCAAGAGTTCACTGGCTCGCTCACCTTTTTCAGTAAAAGGTGACTTGGTCATCTTCCCAAGAAGACAGGACTCACAGGTTGGAAGTGATTCACAATCACAGACTTCAAGAATTTCTTCTTGAGCCAACCTGTTTATCCTGTTCTTATTGATATGACCTAGCCTACAGTGCCAAAGGTAGACTTCTGACACATTATCTATTCTAGGATATTTACTAGAGATTTGAACCACATTAACAGGTTGTGATAGAAAGTAAATTTCATTATTTAGTTGTCCAACAAACATTGTAACACCATTCAAAATGATATTGCAAACATTTTCTTTTATTAAAAATTGATAATCGTACATGGCCAAAAGGCCTACAGAAATAATATTTAATAAAATGCTTAGACAATAGTGACATTCACTCAGAATTACATTATGAGAATTGATTACAAGGTTCATGATTCCTAAAGCTAGAACTGGAACTTTGCTTTCATCTCCAATGTTTAGGAACCTCTCGCCTTCATCAAATTCCCACTGACCTGCAGACCCTGCATCGAATTACAAATATGATAAGAGCTTCCGGTATCCAATACCCAGACAGTAGTATCACAAATTGAAAAGTTGCAAGGTGTTAGCATATAATTACCTTTCTTCTTCTTCGGCCTGTTCGGGTCCAGAGAGGCAATGTATTGAGGATAGTTTCTCTTCCAGTGCCCCTGCTTCTTGCAAAAGAAGCACTCCGCCTGGCTCTGGTCGGGCTTGCGCTTCTTGGTCTGACCCTGTGCAGATGTCCCAGCATGCGGCTGCACCTTCTTATTCTTCTTCTTCTTGTTCTTCTTCCCTTTCTTAAAGGGTCGATGACCACAAGAAGATCCTCCCACAACATTCACCGACTACTTATGGAGCTGGTGATCCTTCTCAAAGTTCTGCAACAACCCCAACAAGCCATGGTAGTTCACTACAGGCTTTGTCATTCAAAAATGAGTAAGGAAGGGGAGGAAGGACTTGGGCAAAGAATTAAGGATCGCATCCTTACCGAGCTGCTCGTGCAGGGGAAAGCCCAATTTACTTAGGCACTCAATCATTTTGATCATGTACAGTACATGATCTATGACTGAGGCCCCATCCCTCATCCGAGCATTGAAAATGGCACAACTAGTTTTGTGCCTTTCAATATCGTCAGGCGTGCCAAAGGAGTCATTCAATATTTGAAGCATCTCCTGAGGCTGGGCATTCTCGAACCTGCGGCTGAACTCATCATTCATTGCCGCCAGCATTATGCACCGAACGGTGGTGCGATCATTGAGCCACTTCTAGTAAATATCTCTGACTGTCCCTCTAGCGTTCGGGGCTGGCTCTTCAGGTGCCAGATCCGTTACTACATAAAGCATCCACTCATGCTCAAGGATGATTTTTAATTTTCGATACCAACTATCGAAATTAGATCCCATGAGCTTGTCATTATCTAATAATGACCGGAGTGATAGGGTAGTGGCCATTAGCTACATAAAAGAAAACCAGACCTTAATTAGTACATAAATTATTAATACTAAAGACTTGAATTTTAGTCTAAAGTTTCTCCCAGTACTTTTTATGAACTGGTAGCCTCAACCTCCAATTTGAGGAATTACTTTAATTCCTTAGTGGGTACTAGAATCCATACAGACTACACACGAGCCCAATTTTGGTTGGTCAACCCATATGCATCTATGGGTAGGTTCATAACCAGTTGTTTCTCTAAACAACTTCTAGTAATTGATTTTGCCCCAGAACCTAATCAGTAGGCTTTGGCCTCCACTGAAAAGATCTAGTTAGGTTCAACCATTAACATGACTTGATTTGGTGAATCGGATCAATAAATGATCAGGCCCAACTTTGGCCGGCCAACCTGACCACCATCAGAAAGACTCAAACCAAATTATCATATTATGAATGATAATTCCATTAGTCAATAAGCACCAAGCCTTTGGGCCTCCAATGATTATTAAACTAATGGACTCATTATCACTCACTTAATGGGAGGCTATGACTTAGTTATCAATATAACTTAATCATTTTTAGGGACCTAATAATTTTTTAGAATTTTATTAAAGAATAGATGAGTTGATAAATTACCAGCCAATTTCAATCCTCCCACTGACTTCACCAAGTCAGATTAAAAAGGATTTAATTAAAACCAACATTAGGAGCACCTAAATCAGTCACACTGATTTACCTAATGACATGGGTGAGCCCTAATCATCAAGTGATCTAATCAAAACCTAACTCACCAGGTTGGCCAGGTAAGTGAGATCAGTGGTGGAGATATGCTATTAACTCGTCAGAGATCAAATCACTGCAAGTAGCTCCCGCTTAAAAACCACTGGTCAAACTACTGAACTTACCTTAGACACCAACTGGTTCATTAGTTTTAATTTGATCAACTTAGTAAATAGGGTTCCACCTCATAGCCATGAATTAAGTCCATCTTGGTCTAGTTAAAGACATGGACCCATTCAACTACAACTATTGGAGTTGAGTCTAGAGTATCCTTGACTTAATCTAACTCAACTTTTGATTAGATTTGATCAATTACTCTAATTTAGTCCATTTCTTTAAGCTAACCTTAGGTCTAATCCAATTATGGACCTAATTCATCTAACCCATTGACCCACAAGTTTATGCAATTGTCTTAGGTCTTAATTCACAACACTTAATCTTTTAATTAAGTATTAGGGCTGATGGGTCAAGATTTGGTATTTCAAAAATAATTTTTAAATTTAAAAGGTTTTATTTTCTGTTCTCCAAATATGTTGACTCATTTCATAAATAGATCAGCACATTTCATAAATAGCAATCCTATTGCTAATTACATAACAGAAAATAACTCAATCAAAATAAATCATGAATATTTCTTTAGATCTAATCTAACATATTAATAATAAATTTTGTAATTGAGTATTTATAATTAATTTCTTTCACTGCTTCATCTGCATGGGATATAATTACAGCGGTACCCCTATCGCCATAGGAGACCCCATCGAATGGGAGGAGAGGGCCTTTAAGCCCTACTTTCTTCCTATGATCGGATGGCCATGGCAACCAACCTAATTAGATTACTTACTACTTGGATCAAGTATATCTAAATATACCAATTTCAAAATTTAAATTTTAAATTTGAAATTTTAAATTTTAAATTTTGAATTTCAAATTTCAAACAAATTTCAAATTTCAAAATTTTGAATTTCAAATTTTGAATTTTAAATTTTGAATTTTAAATTTGAAATTTCAACCAAATTTCAAATTTTAAATTTCAAATTTTGAATTTCAAATTTTTGAATTTTGAATTTTGAATTTCAAATTTCAAAATTCAAAATTCAAATTTTGAATTTCAAATTTTTGAATTTTGAATTTCGAACAACATTCAAAATTTAAATTTTAAATTTTGAATTTCAAATTTCAAATTTAAACATTTAGATTACAACTTAATCTATGCATGCAAATATATATATCATATCTTAGAATCTGGCTCTGATACCATTTGAAGTGAAATTCAGTGCAGGGGTAAAATGGTAATTTTAATTTTTTTTTAAAATTACTATTTGATAATAAAAATTATTAATTAATCTTGTTGGGTATAAAATACCCACAGCCGAAGTTCTCAGCAGAATCAACTCCGAGAGGACTCCGCCCGGACTCCTACGGGAGCCGAGCTCCGCCCATGACTCCAACCTCAAGGGGGACTCCGCCCCGACTCCCACGGGAGCCGGGCTCCGTCGCCAACTTCAACGGTCGGTAAGATCCGTCCGGACTCCTACGGGAGCCGGACTTCACACCAGGCTTTAATTGCAGGGGACTCCGCCCGGACTCCTACGGGAGCCGGGCTCCGCCTGCGACTTCAACCTCAAGGGGGACTCTGCCCGGACTCCCACGAGAGCCGGGCTCTGCCCGCGACTCCAACCTCAAGGGGGACTCCACCCCGACTCCTACGGGAGCCGGGCTCTGTCGCCAACTTCAACTGCCGGTAAGATCCGTCCGGACTCCTACGGGAGCCGGACTTCACACCTGGCTTTAATTGCAGGGGACTCCGCCCGGACTCCTACGGGAGCTGGGCTCTCCCCGTGACTTCAACTCCGAGAGGATTCCGCCCGGACTTCCACGGGAGCCGGGCTCCGCCCACGACTCCAACCTCAAGGAGGACTCCGCCCGGACTCCTACGAGAGCCGGGCTCCGTCGCCAACTTCAACTGTCGGTAAGATCCGTCTAGACTCCTACGGGAGCCGGGCTTCACACCTGGCTTTAATTGCAGGAGGACTCCGCTTGGACTCCTGCGGGAGCTGGACTCCGTCATCAGCTCTGACCGCTGCCGAACTTCAGCCGACGGATCTGCACTCCCGGGCGTGACACAGCAGCCACCACGATCTTGCTCCACTTCATGCGATGGATTCTGCACAGCTCCATCACTCCCTGACAGGCTGCAGTAACGGTCACAGCACTGCTCCACTTCCTGCGATGGATACCGCACGATTCTTCCATCCACTGGCAAGTCGCAACAACCGACGCCGCTCCACTCCCCGCGGTAGACTCCACGTGGCACGCCCCGATGATAGCCACGGATCCACTCCACTACTCTTCGCAACAAACTCTGCCTGACCCTGAGTAGCCCACTGCCAGACGGTTACAGATATCGCTATCAGACTACTGCCCCCTCTGCCTATAAAAGGGGTCCCAGATACGTTATTCGATAAGCTCTAGTTTTTTACCTAAAAACTCTGCTAAATTCTCCATTTGAGCACTCCATTCTTGTTGAGGCAGAGAATTGACTTGAGCGTCGGAGGGTCTTGCCGGAGCAACCCCACCTCCGATTTAGACTTCCTTTGCAGGTCCCGACGGCGACCGCGACTCCCTCGACTTCAGCTTCTCCGGTGCAAGCGGATTTTTGCACCAATAGGATTGGCGCTAGAAGGAGGGGGGCGCGAACCTCCGCAGTACCCTTGTTCTTAAAGGAGCGCTCAATGGAGCCGCCTTCGATCGTCTCCTCCGACATCCATTCCTTGTTTCCCCCGCGGGATCCTTACTTGATGCCTCCCCGCAAGGCATCCACGCGACGGTCCACGGCCTCTGCGGCCAGATCTCAGGCTCCGGCCTCTCCTCCTGTTTCTCAACCTCCTCCTCCTCCTCCGATGGTGGCGGTCGGGGCAGAGCAGTTTGACCTACTAGCGCAGCAGGTCAGAGGCCTCACAGAAGCTGTGCAGGCTATGCAGCAGCAGCAGCCGCAGGCATCAGTACGCCCGAAAAGGGCATCCCCGGAACACCAGAATCCGGCGGTGGGGCGGGCCACCTGGGCCAGCCGCCCCATCCTTCCTGAGAAAATGAACCCGAGGGTGGAGAGCCCTCAATCGGACCACGACTCCACCCCTGGAAGATCCCTGCCCCCATTCTGCCAGAGGACCCTCGAGACTCGAAGTCGGGAGGATTTTCTGGACCGAAGGCTCCAGGAGATGAACCGGCGGATCGAAGAACTCCGCCATGCTCCCCCCACTTATGGTGAGGATATCTGTACTGACCCTCCCTTCTCTCAAATGATCATGCAAGAACCGATCCCGCCAAACTTCAAGCTCCCCCAGTTCGAAAGCTACGACGGGACTTCAGACCTGGTTGATCATTTGGAGGCCTTCCGGACGATGATGCTGCTTCACGGCGCTCCTGACGCCATTCTATGCCGGGCCTTCCCGTCCACCTTGAAGGGAGCGGCGAGGAACTGGTACTCGGCTTTGAAACTGGGTACCATCTTTTCCTTCGATCAAATGAGCCACCAATTTGTGGCCCATTTTGTCAGCAGCCGACGCCCCCGAAAAGGTTCGGAGTCCCTCCTCAATATCAAGCAGAGGGAAGGGGAGTCCATTCGGGCCTACATCAACCGCTTCAACATCGCAGCGCTGGAGGTCCAGAACTTGGACCAATCAGTCGCAATGGCCGCCCTGAAGGGTGGCCTTCAGAAGAATGACCTTTTGTTCTCCCTGGAGAAGAAGTACCCCAGAGATTTTGCTGATTTGCTGGCTCGGGCTGAAGGATATGCCCGAGCGGAAGAAGCCTTCAAAATGAAGGATGAAGAGACAGCGAGGGAGCGGCAGGCGGGAGACTCGAGTGAGCCCACGATCGAAAAAAGGCCAAGAGAAGCCCGACCGCGTTCTCGATCCCCTCCTGGGAACAAGCATGCCCGTACTCCACCCCGGATGCGCAGACAAAGAAGTCCGGATCGCGGGGCTCGGTGGGGTTCTCCATCGGGGAGATTTCGCAACTACGCCCCCCTCAATGCCTCGAAGGCCCAGGTACTGATGGAGGTCAGGGAGCAGCTCCCTAGGCTGGAGAGGATGCGCACACATCTCAGAAAGTGCAACCCCAACAAGTTCTGTCTCTACCACCGCGACCACAGCCACGACATGGAGGAATGCATCCAGCTTCGGGATGAGATCGAGGAGCTCATTCGGCGAGGTCGACTCGACAGGTTCATTCGACGCAGGCCTGAGGATAGAGGAGATCGGCCAAGGGCCCTTCCACAGCCCGAACCACCGAGAAGGGAGGAGCAACCCAGGGATCGGCCTCCCATCGGGACCATCGACTCCATCACCGGAGGGCCTCAAGGAGGAGCAGACCTCCCACAACTGTGAAACTCGAGAAATCTGTAAATGTATCACTTACTATTTCACCTTGAATCTAAATTTCTTTTTGCTTGATGTACTCTTCCCATTTGGCATGGATTTATCACGACTGGATATGACCCCGCCAAACGCCTGAAACAAAGGTATGTTAGGATGGGGGGAGAACCCCATCCTAACATACCTGAAATGAAAGTTCGATTATCTCGAGATCGGATGGGGGGAGAGGCCTTACAGCGCCCTAATGTACCCCCACAGCCATGTCAGGAACAGGAGGAGGACCTCGTCCTGACATGAGCAAAGTCAAAGGCCCGGTTCTTTTAGACCAGATGGGGGGAGAGGCCTTACAGTGCCCTAATATGCCCCCACAGCCATGTCAGGAACAGGAGGAGGACCTCATCCTGACATGAGCAAAGTCAAAGGCCCGGTTCTTTTAGACCGAATGGGAGGAGAGGCCTTACAGTGCCCTAATGTGCCCCCACGGCCATGTCAGGAATAGGAGGAGGACCTCATCCTGACATAAGCAAAGTCAAAGGCCCGGTTCTTTTAGACCGGATGGGGGGAGAGGCCTTACAGCACCCTAATGTGTCCCCACAGTCATGTCAGGAACAGGAGGAGGACCTCGTCCTGACATGAGCAAAGTCAAAGGCCCGGTTCTTTTAGACCGGATGGGGGGAGAGGCCTTGCAGCGCCCTAACGCGTCCCCACGGCCATGTCGGGAACGAAAGAAGAACCTCGCTCGGACTTGAGCAAGGTTGAAGGCTCGGACTCCTACGGGAGCCGGGCTCCACCCACGACCTCTGCAGCAAGAGAGGCTTCGCCCGGACTCCTATGGGAGCCGGACTCCACCCCACGACTTTTGCAGCAAGGAAGACTCCGCCCGCCCTGGCAATGGCCCTTACGTGCCCTCGTGGGAATGCGAGGAGAACCTCATCCCGATGGTGACGAAACCCGACCGCCCAACAAGATCGGATGAAGGAAAAAAGCCCCTTAGCGGCACCTCCACGCTCCTGCGCAACCCCGCAAAGGGCGAGGGGAGGGCCCTCACTCGGAGAAGAGGAGGAAAGTTAAAAAGGAAGGGTGACGAACTACGACGGGAACAGAACCGCACCAAAGACCTAAAAGACTTCATCCCAATGGGGACGGGGAGTTCCTACCAAACACCCCGGCCTCTGAAAAGACTCCCGGCATAGGTTAGGAGGACAGCGACATCTCCGAAGTAATGCGGGGTCCAGACTGCCAAGCTCGGGCTTGCGGCCATGTACAATGAGGAAGGCAAGCTAACGCATCGATGACTGGGTGCCTCCCAACGACGTCTACATCAGACAAGTCGAACGACAAGAAAAATTTGGCGGACGACAATCTAATGAATGCGCGGACGAGGTAACACAAAACACCCTTTTCATTCTATTTCCGAAATACACGCTACAAAGCCCGGAAGGCCAAGGAAAGAAAAGTAAAACAACAAAAAGGGAAGTAAATACATGAAAAGATAGAAGGATGAAAAGAGCTCTAAGGAGGCTCTACTCCCTCCGACCTAGAGTTGTCTGCTCAACCCCTCATCCAGGACTGCCTTAGATTCTCAATTTCTTCTTCTAGCTCTTCCCTTTTCTGCAGCACGTCCTGGAGCGCCCGACGAAGTTGCTGGCTCTCGACCTCTGCCTCTCGATGCCTCTTCCTCAAGACCTCAGATTCCGCCTCCGCATCCACGACGGCCCACTGCTCATATGCCAGTTGAATCTTCAGTTATTGCAGCTCGGCTGTCTTTTCCCCAAGGGTGAAAGAAATCCCTTCAATGGTTCCTCTTAAAGACTGGAGCTCCTCAGAATCTCGGGCGGAAGTAAGTCGAGCCCTGCTGGCCAGCTGCCTCTGGAGACGGGCGACTTCGTCGGTCGCCGCCCTGAGTCTCCCTTTGTATTCCTCCACCTGCCTGCGCCAGCTGGCCCGATGCACATCGTGGCTCACCTCATCGGATGGCAAAAGCGTCAAAGCACGACTCATTGCAGGAAGAAAAATAGAGAGAAGAAGGGAAGGGAGGAGAAGCCATCCGCGACAAGAAATTCAGCTTTATTGATTGGATGATTCTTGAAGACAAAAAAGAAAAGAAAAATTGCGATGAAATAAAAATACAAGGTCGGAGGTCTCAGACCTCAGGGGCGGGGGTTGGAGAACTCGGCATCCCCGGCAAGGGGGCTGCAACAGCAGTAGCGGCTGGCGAGGGACCGACCTCGTCTTCGGACTCCTCGCCTAGGAAACTGAGGTCGAGCTCCAGAAATTTTTTGGCCACCTTCTCTTGGCAGAGCTCAAACCCCTTGATGAACGCCTCTTGGCCGAATCGGACATTCAGATCCCTCATCTCTGCGAAAGCCTTGAATTCCTCCACCGCAAGGACTCTGGCCTCCGAGACCAGGACCGAAATCTGCTCAGCCAAGTTAGCGACCTCAGCCTCCGCCCTCCTCGCCGACTCCTCCAAGGTCTGCCTCTCCTCCTCCCGAGCTTGTTTCTCTCTTTCCAGGGCCTCTTGGAGGGCAACTACTTCGGTCGTCTTTGCTTGGAGGCGAGCAACCTCGGCCCGACAGCGCTCCTCCACCTGGAGGATGTCCCTCCTCACACGGTTCACCGCCTCGATATTGACGAGGAGCTGGTGCCCAATCTGCAAGGGTGGCTAGGAGATCAGAACAAAGGCTGAATAGCTAGGTAAATAAAGATTTGCTTACCTCAAGGAAGGACCCCAAAGAGTCCCAGGCCCGCTGCTCAGGATCGGCACGGTCGATCCTCTCGACGACGTCGGGCAGAATGCAGCCGTCGATCAACCGCCTGATCAAGTCTCTGTCATTGAAGGGATTCTCTGGCCCCTCTTTAGAGCAGAGGGACTCGTCAGCGGCAGTTCGATGGCTACTCACCCTGCGGGCCACCGATTTTTTTCTCTTCCCCCTCTCGGCCACGGGCGCCTCCATGGAGCGGACCCCCGAAACAGGGGCCCCGGTCGACGGACTCCTCGAGGAGGCCCGGGGAGTCGTTGCCTCGGCATCCGAGGGAATGTCGATCGTGGGAGCCGTCTGGGCGGGTGCGGCCAAGCTCGACTCCTCCACCCTGGCCCTCTTCGTCGATCTGGAGGTCGCAACACCCTTTCTTTTGTGGGCCCTGAGGCCCCTGGCAAGCATCCGCGCTGCTTCGGCATCCATTCCTTAAAAAAAAAAAAAAGAAAAAAAAGAGAGAAGAAGAGAGAAGAAAAAGCAAACCAATCAATCGAGAGTCGGAAATCAAAAAAAAAAAAAAAAAGGAGAGAAGAAGAAAGAGGAGAAAAGGAGAGAGAAGGAAGAAGAGTAAAAAAAGAGAAAGAAAAAGAAGAAGGACAGAAGAAAAGAAGATAAGGGAAGAGATAAAGTACTCGCAGGATCCTGGGGGCTCAGGCCAATGTTGAACAAAAATTGCTCTCTCAAGAGATTGGGAAGGGAAGGAGCAGAGTAGGCAAGAAGCTTCCGGGCAGCCTGAAGGTCATCCTCCCCCAGGCTGGGGGCCCGACGGACAGAATCCCTCAGAGAGCCCCAAGGGGGCAGGCCCAGCCTCAAGATCGGGCAGTGGATGAAGAGGTATTTCCCCTTCCAATTGTGGATTGAAGAAGGGGCACCTTTCAGTAACCCCTTCTTGCCGAACTGGGGGGAGAAGTACCACCAGTCCTTCGTCGAAGGATGGCGCTTGAAAGTGTAGAAGTGCCTAAATAGGGAGAGGGACGGTTGGACCTCGACTACGTGGCAAAGGGAGAGGAATCCTATCAAAAACCTAAAAGAATTCGGGGCCACAGAGGCCAAGAAGATGTCTAAGAAGCGGAAGAGGGCGACAACGAAGGAAGGAAGTGGAAGCCGGAGTCCGGTACGGAACACCTCCTGGTATAGACAAAAATGACCGGATGGAGGAGTGCTAGCCCGGTCAGAAGGGCTAGGCAGCTCCAGGTCGTACTCCAGGGGAACTCCATACTGAACCCTTATCAGAAGGAGTTCCTCCGGAGTCAGGGAACATGGAATGACGCCCGGTGCAAAAATCGGGCGGTGCCCAACCCCAGACGCGGGTTCGTCTACAGAGCAAGGGACCTGGAGATTTGAGGCGGAAGAACTCCCGGAACTGCAGGGAGCGGAAGAGCTGGATGACATTTTGAGTAGCTTCGAATGAGGGCTCCAAAGATCCCGAAGAAGACGAACAGGATGAAGAGCAAGGGGTCACAGGAAACTAACTCGGAGGAATACAAAAACAATGGCAAAGAAGAAGTCCCTAAGCGGTGGGAAGGAGGTTGAAGGTGCTGGAACTAACCTAGATCGCTCTGAGGGACCGGAGGAACGAAGACAGGGATGATTTGGAGGGCGCCTACAGCTCGAGAACATACCGACTGAAACAGGGCTCTCGAAGGGAAGGCAGACACCAATACAACTCTGGAATGGAATAGGGCCCCTAAAGGTGGAAGGACGGGTTTAAATAGACCCTGAGATCCGATGCCATGATGATCGCGAATCCCCCCAGGCCAGCCCACGCCTGACACGTGTCCCACTCCCCCCGACGGGCGGCTAAAAGTGACTGACGAATCAGCAGAGCCATTATGGCGCTGTACCTGGGCCAGTGTACCAGCGGGAATTTCGAAAGGTCCCCTCGTATCGCCCCGATTCGAAAAGACTCCAGCACGCGCACATTTAATGCCAAAATATATGGGGGCGGCCGTGCGCAGAATTCGAGGAGACAACTTCAGCTATGCCAATCTCTCTGTACTTCCTTCATTCGAAATTCAAACTCGAAAGTAGGGGGACTGGTGTTGGGTATAAAATACCCACAGCCGAAGTTCTCAGCATAATCAACTCCGAGAGGACTCCGCCCGGACTCCTACGGGAGTCGGGCTCCGCCCACGACTCCAACCTCAAGGGGGACTCCACCCCGACTCCCACGGGAACCAGGCTCCGTCGCCAACTTCAACGGTCGGTAAGATCCGTCCGGACTCCTACGGGAGCCGGACTTCACACCTGGCTTTAATTGCAGGGGACTTCGCCCGGACTCCTATGGGAGCCGGGCTCCGCCCGCGACTTCAACCTCAAGGGGGACTCCGCCCGGACTCCCACGGGAGCCGGGCTCCGCCCGCAACTCCAACCTCAAGGGGGACTCCGCCCCGACTCCTACGGGAGTCAGGCTCCATCGCCAACTTCAACTGCCGGTAAGATCCGTCCGGACTCCTACGGGAGCCGGACTTCACACCTGCTTTAATTGCAGGGGACTCCGCCCGGACTCCTACAGGAGCCGGGCTTCGCCCGTGACTTCAACTCCGAGAGGATTCCGCCCGGACTCCCACGGGAGCTGGGCTCCGCCCATGACTCCAACCTCAAGGGGGACTCCGCTTGGACTCCTACGAGAGCCGGGCTCCGTCGCCAACTTCAACTGCCAGTAAGATCCGTTCGGACTCCTACGGGAGCCGGGCTTCACACCTGGCTTTAATTGCAGGAGGACTCCGCCCGGCCTCCTGCGGGAGCCGGACTCCGTCATCAGCTCCGACCGCTGCCGAACTTCAGCCGGCGGATCTGCACTCCCGGGCGTGACACAGCAGCCACCATGATCCTGCTCCACTTCTTGCGATGGATTTCGCACAGCTCCAACACTCCCTGACAGGCCGCAGTAACGGTCACAGCACTGCTCCACTTTCTGCGACGGATATCGCACGATTCTCCCATCCACTGGCAAGTCGCAACAACGGACGCCGCTCCACTCCCCGCGGCAGACTCCACGTGGCATGCCCCGGTGATAGCCACGGGTCCACTCCACTACTCTTCCCAACAAACTCCACCTGACCCTGAGTAGCCCACTGCCAGATGGTTACAGATATCGCTATCAAACTACATACTGCCCCCTCCGCCTATAAAAGGGGTCCCAGATACGTTATTCGATAAGCTCTAGTTTTTTACCTAAAAACTCTGCTAAATTCTTTGTTTGAGCACTCCATTCTTGTTGAGGCAGAGAACTGACTGGAGCATCGGAGGGTCTTGCCGGAGCAACCCCACCTCCGGTTTAGACTTCCTTTGCAGGTCCCGACGGCGACCGCGACTCCCTCGACTCCAGCTTCTTCGGTGCAAGCAGATTTTTGCACTAACAAATCTAATTAATTAACATGTGTTTACCCTATACTAGGATCTAAATATGATACACAGCATGCATATATTTAAATTTGAAATTCAAATTTGAACAGTAAACACTTTATTGTAATGTGCTCAGAACACAATACCTTTGTGCGGATAGTAGATCACCGTAATTTGATCACCGTCGGGAGAGTCTAATCATTATAACATAGCCACACAGTGTGTCTGGCCTCTGTGGATCATCTACATGAAGCTTCCGATCTGATCGGCTCCTCACAAATGCTAGTTCGTGACTGCATTTTTTTGATGGCCGATGTTGATCGAACTCCTTCTATCGATGTCTACCGACTCCTCAGATACTCCAAATCATTAGAAAGTATGCTTGAGAGATTGATAAAGCTCTTCCTAAAATTTGGTGGGCTCACGACACTCGTAGCTCACCTTCTCACTTCCCGAACCCCTGGCTGAAACCCTAGGAAACACACTGAAAACCCTGCGCCCACTTTTCTTTCTTTTCTTTCTTTTTCTCTCGAAAGGATATGGACCTTCACCTCATACACAAGGATTCCTCGTGCCCCAGGCTTTCTCTCCAAAAAATTCTATGCACGCCCCACCTTTCTCCTCTTTTTAAAACAACGTCGAACGTGTCTTATTTGCATGAGAGGATAAAGATAAGTGGTTCCACATTTGAATTCAAATCTAATTTGAATTCAAATGCAAACCAACTCATCCCTATCCACTTGGGCATGAGAAGAAAAGGTGCGTGGCTACTTTGTGCATGGAAAGGTTTCATGAGAAACTCTTTCTCGTGTAAGATATGTGGCGCACAAGATGGATAAGCATGAAGGCGCAAGGGATAAGTTATCCATTCAAATTCAAACATGCTTTGAATTTGAATGGATAACTAATCAACTTTATCCAAAAATTGGTGCACAAGAGTGGGCATGGGGAGGGCTTTGCATGAGAAAAAATTTATGATAAGTTCCTTCTCGTGGATTCAAATGGGTGCAGATATGTGAGGTGGCGCAGGGAGTTAAATTTGAAAGAAGGTTTCATCCAAATTGAACCAACCTAATCAAAATAGGTTAAGCACAATTATACTAAGTTAAATCCAATTTAATTAGGCTTAATTAGGCTCAATAAAATCTTAATCAAATCAAGAATTGACTAAGCCCAATCCCTGATCAAATCAGTGACCAAACCATCTTGACGATTAGGTCAACACTTAACCTAATCGGGTCAAACCCAACTGAATTCAATTCAATTGGACTTGATCCAAAAATAATTACTCAATCAAATTGAGTTAATTAGTGATCAAATTATTAATTAAACCTCTCATAAATATTGAGTCCAAATTCGATGGGCAATCGGATATCAAAGTCCATCGATATGAAACCTTGATCAAAGAGTCCCAAACCAGTGGGACTCTTGACCCCGATACCCAAAATGTGTGGGACTCGTGATCAGAGAATCTCGATTCTCGATCATAGAGTCCCAGACATGTAGGACTCATAGTCCACAAGCATTAGAACTCTTCATCAGCCATCTGATGAGATAGGAACCTCTAATGTGTGTGACCCCGTAGGTTCGAACCTAAGCCGGTAGCATAGGAACCAATTCCTATACTAATCGAAGTGACCATCTAACAATGGTACCCGATGATTGGATAGGTTGAATAATCACAATCACAACACTTAGAACCTACGTGAATATGGTTACTATATAATTCATTCTTTTGACCCCTGTATTTAGGATGACTCAGGGTTAAACTGTCAACCCTGATTAGATCATCCGAATCATGCTCAACTCAAACAGTCCTGTGATTCCTCACAAGGACTACCCTGGCTAAGATTTTGCTAAATTAAAATACGACTGTACACAGCTCTTAAACAGGAGTGGTTAATCCCATCTTGACACACGCACCGACAAGTCAAGTACTTGACTACACCCAGCAGCCTTCCATCACTGAATTAGAAATTCAGGTAGTCCAGTGCCTAAGTGCAGTGAGTTGCTTGCAAGTCACTATGACGGTCTCAGGTCGGAGGGACACTTATACCTATATCCCATCGGAGCAAATCTTGACAGCAGAAATAGCTCCGGAGTCGATCACGTTCAGTGCTGATGTACCCTTACATCTCACCTGTATGCCATACCAGTGTCTCCACACTCCTTGATTAAGAGGACAACCAACCTATATGGCACACAACGACCTATGCTTGATAAACGTTGTTGTCCTTGGTAACAACGTATCATTTGGTTGCAAACTGGTTTAAGGACTAAATAACAAATCCTCCTTTGTCGAGTCTAAATAGTCCTAAGGACTTCACCACAACATAGAAGTTCATTAGAAGATGAAATAATTTGTGATAAAAAATACCAAAATAACTTTTATTTATTCATAATTCATGTACTAATACAACAAAGAGCACAACTGTCAACAGGCTGACGATTGGCTTTGGGACACTATTCCCAACATCTCAATGATGGCTTTGCATCCACTAGTGAACGATGGGTCTGACTTAACTAAGAAATATATCAATAACTATAAGGTGAGGCCACAAGACTTAGAGACCAAGCCTGCTGCATCTTACTTAGTGGTGCAATGGATAAGGTGTTGTACACTCATTGGTCTATGCTCATCAATAACTGTTAGGTGAGGTGTGTATAGGTTAGTAGGATCGCAGTACCCACTTGAGACCGATCGCGTATAGATTTTTGTTTCTCCACCCAAGGAGTGTGAAAGATTCTTGAAAATAATGGGAGCCTTTGTTTGTTTTTAAAGTCCTTAGAATAAATATTTTATAAGTACAAACATCTAACTAGAAACTATTCTCTCTGTAGATAATTATATCGAGTTCCAACCCTTTAGCTCGTATCCTCGATACTAATAGGTTGACCGATACAAACTACAAAGACTGACTCTGAAATTTGAGAATTATTCTCAGTTTCGAGAAACTTACCCATATCCTTGATCAAGATGTGCTTGTGTTACCAGCTCGTCCATCTCCTGATCAATGAGATGCACTTGAGAAGTAGATGGATGAGGATAACAAGGTGAAGTGTTATATTTTAGCATCCATGTCCCATGATCTTCAGTGATAGCATGAAGATATGAGGACTACCACAGAGATGCTGACTCACCTACAAGAGTTGTAAGGTGAGCAGAGTCACATAGCTCACTTTGAGATCTTTCGGAGACTGTTCAGAGCGAAAATACTTGATGGATAGTTCATCAATGATCATTGTTTGACAATAATCAAGAACATCAAGGAGCTTTAGAAGCTCGACATGAATATGGATAAAAAATTATAGATGGATTTGATCCTCTAGTCTCTTCTTGATTTGTATGGACAGTTCATTATGAACTACCATATGAATAAAATTGATAACACTTTGTCTGAATTACTGAACATGCTGGTAACAGCAGAGGGTACCTTGAAGAGTTCAAGGAGTATAGTTCTAATTATGGAGCAGGTTTCCTCTAAGAGAAAGTCTTCTTTCAAGAAGAAGAAGAAGCTTGCGAAGAAGCAAAAGGAGGCTAAGCCTAAGAAGCATGTTCCAAAGAAGATCGATGATAAAAAAAAATATTTTCATTGCAATGTCAAAGGCCACTGGAGAAGGAACTATCCGACCTACCTGGCGATTGTCCACAGCAAGAAGAAGGATATGCCTTCTGAAGATACATCTGATATGCTCGTTATTGAAACTAATCTAATGATTTTTTCTTCTTCTAGTTGGTTTCTAGATTCTAGTTCAAGTGCTCATTTGTGCACTTCTATGCAGTGTCTTAAAGAAGTTAGAGGGCTAAGGGAAGGCGAGATCACTCTTTGAGTCGGTAATGGAGCAAGAATTACTGCTGTAGCCTTCGGGACCTATCCTCTGTGATTATCGTTAGAAATTAGTTTAATTTTAAAAGACTGTTATTATGTACCCATAGCCAATAGAAATTTAATTTTTATCTATCTAGCATAGGATAATTATAATTTTCATTTTAATAAAGACATGTGTTCAATTTATTTTAGAAATAAAGTTGTTGCACGTGCTTTCTTGATTGACGATCATTATCAATTGCATATGGATGTAAGTGTCAATATTAACAAGCAAACTGTGAATGCCATAGGATCTAAAAGACTTAGAAATAGGATTAGCTAAAAGTATCTGTGGCACCTTAGGCTAGGCTATATAGGAGAGGACAGACTTAACAAATTGATAAAAGATGATCTTCTCGGACCATTGACTTTCGAGTCTTATCCAATTTGTGAATCATGTCTTCAAGAAAAAATGGTTAAGTTGCTCTTAGTGGGACAAAGGGAAAGGGCCATTGAGATATTAGCCCTGGTATACACTGATGTGTGTGGTCCATTCGATGTACAAGCTAAGGGTGGCTATGTCTACTTCATAACTTTTATTGATGATTATTCACGGTATGGGTTTGTATATTTTATGTACCATAAGTCTGAAGCCTTTGAAAAATTTATAGAGTTCAGACAAGAAGTAGAAAAATAGTTCAAAAAATCTATAAAGGTTCTTCGATCAGATCGAGGAGGAGAATACCTTAGTAAAAAATTACCCACAGCCGAAATCGACAGCAGAACGGCTCCGCTCGGACTCCTACGGGAGCCGGGCTCCTCCTTCAACAGCAGAACGGCTCCGCCCGAACTCCTACGGGAGCCGGGCTCCTCCTTCAACAGCAGAACGGCTCCGCCCGAACTCCTACGGGAGTCGGGCTCCTCCTTCAACAGCAGAACGGCTCCGCCCGGACTCCTACGGGAGCCGGGCTCCTCCATCAACAGCAGAACGGCTCCGCCCGGACTCCTACGGGAGCTGGGCTCCTCCTTCAACAGCAGAACGGCTCCGCCCGGACTCCTACGGGAGTCGGGCTCCTCCATCAACAGCAGAACGGCTCCGCCCGGACTCCTACGGGAGCCAGGCTCCTCCATCAACAGCAGAACGGCTCTGCCCGGACTCCTACGGGAGCCGGGCTCCTCCATCAACAGCAGAACGGCTCCGCCCGGACTCCTACGGGAGTCGGGCTCCTCCTTCAACAGCAGAACGGCTCCGCCCGGACTCCGACGGGAGCCGGGCTCCTCCATCAACAGCAGAACGGCTCCGCTCGGACTCCTACGGGAGCCGGGCTCTGCCATCGACAGCAGGGTGGCTCCGTCCGGATCCCTATGGGAGCCAAGCTCCGTCCTCAGTCTCCGACCTCAGTATCAGCTGCTGGAGCCGGACTCCACCCATGACCTCGTCCGAAAGGGGGACTCCTCCCGGACTCCTACAAAGGCCGAACTCCGACTACTGCCGAGCCATGATCAACAGATCCGTGTCCTTTGGCAGATAACAATAACTGCCATGATCCTGTTCCACTTCTTGTAGCGGATTCCATGCGGCTCCACCTCCCCCTGTGACAGGTGCTGCACGATCACACTACCCTCTAACAGGCTGTGTCAACAGCTATGATGCTGCTCCGCTCCCTGCGGCAGGTGTTGCACGATCCCACTACTCGCTGACAACTAGCAGTAACGGATGCCGCTCCACTACCTGCAACAGGCCCTATGTGGCGGGCCATGATGATGGCCACGTGTCTGCTCCATTATCTTTCGCAATCAATTCCCCTGACCATGGGTGGCCCACTACCAGGCGGTTACAAACGTCGCCATCAGTCCGTTGCCTCCCCCGCCTATAAAAGGGGGACTCAGATACGTTATTCTTTAAGCTCTTTTGCCTTATCTAAAAACTCTGCTAAATTCTCCGTTCGAGCACTCCATTCTTGTTGAGGCAGAGAACTGACTTGAGCGTCGGAGGGTCTTGCCGGAGCAACCCCACCTCCGGTTTAGACTTCCTTTGCAGGTCCCGGCGGCGACCGCGGCTTCCTCAACTCCAGCTTCTCCGGCGCGGGCGGATTTTTGCACCAACAGGATTGGCGCTAGAGGAAGGGCCTGTCTTCGCAGCACCCTTGTTCTTGAAGGAGCGCTCAACGGACCCACTTCCGGCCATCTTTTCCGGCACCCAATCCTCTTTTTCTCATCCGATGCCCTCCCGTGAGGTTTCCGCACAACTACCTCCGGCTATGGTTGATGATAGAGGGTGGCCGGATGACCAGCCTTCGCCGGATTCCGTCAACGTCATCTCGGGAGAATCCCGGCCGGAGGCAACCAGCACATCAGCTGCACCCCTCAAGCAGCAAAAAGTTGAAGAGCCCATAGCCTTCACTGAAGAAGATGCCATGGGAGTCCAATTCTCTCATAACGATGCAGTCGTAGTTTCCTTGAACATAGCAAATTATGATGTCCGTCGCATTCTCGTCGACAACAGAAGTTCGGCCGACATCTTATTCTACAGCGCCTATTCGAGAATGGCCACTCTTGGCGGTCATCTAAGGCCGATGTGCTCTCCCTTGATAGGGTTTACTGGTGACGCCGTTCCGATGGAAGGAATGATAGCTCTAACTGTGACCGCTGGTCAGCATCCAAAGCAGTCCAGAGCCCTGGTGAATTTCCTGGTGGTAAAGGCGCCGTCTGCCTACAATGCAATTCTTGGCCGACCCGGCCTCAATGCCCTTAGAGCCGTTGTTTCAACCTACCATTTGAAGTTGAAGTTCCCCACTGACAAAGGGATTGGAGAAGTTCGGGGAGACCAAGCGCTGGCCAGGCACTGCTACAATATTGCCCTGCAAAGAAGCAATCAAGCGGACTCCTATCCAGTCGACGGGTTGGATGCGTGCGATGACCTCACTGAAGAGAGGGGCGGCCCGATCGAGGACCTAATACCAATTCCTTTGAATGATGGGAGTGCGAAGCATGTGGTGTTAATTGGCTCCAACCTGGAGGAGGAGGTGCGGATGCATCTCGTGGATTTTCTCCGAAGGAATGCGGATGTTTTCGCATGGGTCCCAACGGATATGCCGAGGATTGAGACAGAAGTCATGGAACATCATCTGACGGTCGACCCTAAACATCGGCCAACAAAAGAAAAAATCCGGAGTCATGCCCCGGAGAGGCAGAAGGCGATAGCCAAGGAAGTGGATAAACTTCTCAAGGCCGGATTCATCAAGGAGGTCAATTATCCAGAGTGGATCTCCAATGTTGTCTTGGTCAAGAAAGCAAACGGCAAGTGGAGGATGTGTATCGACTTCAAAAAGCTGAATAAAGCTTGCCCAAAGGACAGCTACCCCCTTCCCAGGATCGACCAACTGGTGGACGCTACCTCGGGCCATGAGCTTCTCACTTTCATGGACGCATTCTCCGGCTATAACCAGATTAGAATGGCATCGAAAGATGAAGAAAAGACTGCTTTTATCACTAATTGCGGCCTTTACTGCTACAAGGTTATGCCGCTCGGCCTCAAGAACGCGGGTGCAACCTATCAACGACTGGTGAACAAAATCTTCAAGGAGCAGATCGGCCGAAATATGGAAGTTTATGTGGACGATATGCTCGTGAAAAGCAGGTCTTCCGGGAATCATGTCACCGACCTCGAAGAAACCTTTGGCGCTCTTCGAAAGTATAGAATGAAGCTGAACCCAACCAAATGCGCCTTTGGGGTAACCTCGGGGAAGTTCCTGGGCTTCATGGTATCAGGGCGCGGGATCGAGGCCAATCCGGAGAAAATCCGCGCCATCCAAAATATGGTTGCCCCAAGATCGATCAAAGAGGTTCAGTGCCTCACAGGAAGAGTTGCGGCCCTCAATCGCTTTGTCGCAAGGTCGGCCGAGCGATGTCTGCCCTTCTTTCAAACTCTCAAGCAGCCGAAAAACTTCTGTTGGACCCCTGAATGCCAACAGGCATTCGAAGAGTTGAAAAGCTATCTTGGCTCACCCCCACTGCTGGCAAAGCCCGAGCCTAAGGAGGAATTATTTTTGTACCTGGCAGTCTCTCCCACAGCCCTTGCAGCCATCCTTGTTAAGGAGGAAATGAAAGTCCAGCGACCGGTCTACTACATTAGTCGCGTGTTGAGGGACGCCGAGACCAGGTATACTAAATTAGAAAAACTGACCTACGCCTTGTTGATTGCAGCTCGGAGACTCCGACCTTACTTTCAAGGGCACACGGTGACGTTACTCACCGACCAACCGATCAAGGCGGTTTTACACCGAGCTGATATCTCCGGAAGAATGACGAAATGGGCCATCGAGCTCACAGAATTCGACATCAACTACAAGCCTAGACCGACGATAAAAGCCCAAGTGTTGGCAGATTTCATAGTAGAATGCACCATCCCCGAGGAGGCCGAACCTGAGCAAAACAAAATTGACGACCTGAGGACTCAACCGAACTCCCCCGACGAAGAAGCCAGTTCGTCCGATAACTTTTGGACCCTCCATGTGGACGGATCGTCCAACATGGCAGGTGCGGGTGCAGGCCTGATCTTGACCAGCCCGGAGGGAGTCATTGTGGAGTACGCTCTGCATTTCGAATTCTCCGCAACGAACAATGGAGCAGAGTATGAAGCTCTGATCGCAGGATTGAGGATCGCTAAGGAGCTTGGAATAGGTCAACTCCGGGTGCACAGCGATTCCCAACTTGTGGTGGGGCAGGTCAGCGGGAGCTTTGAAGCATGGGAGGACAGTATGGCCAAATATCTCGAAAAGGTGAAGGAGTTCATCCCTACCTTTGGCAATTTCGACATCAGGCAAATTCCAAGGTTGGAGAATATCAGAGCCGATCTTCTCTCCAAACTGGCGACATCGGTTCCGGCCGAATTGCCAAAGGGCGTCCTCTTTGAAGTTTTAAAACAACCGAGTACGGAAGAACCGTGACTCGTAATGGAGATCGACCACGAGCCCAGCTGGGTCGACCTGCTAATAACTTATCTTAGAGATGGGATTCTTCCCCAGGATGCGAAAGAAGCCCGGAAACTCCGAAATCAAACCTCCCGGTACATCCTTTATGAAGGCAAATTATACAAAAGATCGTACTCCTTGCCTCTCTTGAGATGCCTCCGACCCTCAAAAGCTGACTGCGCTTTATGGGAAGTGCACGAGGGAGCTTGCGGAAGCCATTTAGGTGCCAGGTCTCTATCCCACAACCTACTCCGCCAAGGGTATTACTGGCCAACAATGCACCATGATTCAATTGAATATGTCAAAAAGTGTGATCGATGCCAGAGGTATGCCAACATCCAGAGACAACCTGCTACCGAGCTTACACCCTTGAGCGCCCCATGGCCTTTTGCGCAATGGGGAATGGATATTCTTGGCCCCTTTCCCATGGCGTCTGGTCAAAGGAAATTCCTCCTTGTAGCGATCGACTACTTCACCAAATGGGTCGAGGTCGAGCCACTAGCCAAAATCACAGAAGCGAAAGTGCAGGATTTTGTCTGGAAATCGATCGTGTGCAGGTTCGGTTTGCCTAGAACCCTCATCACTGATAATGGACGGCAATTCGCGGGAGCCAGATTTGCTGAATTCTGTGAAGACCTAAACATCTCCCACAAATTCACATCAGTGGCCCATCCCCAGGCGAACGGCGAAGCCGAGGTAACAAACAGAACCCTTTTGCAGGGGATTAAGACCAGGCTCGAAAGAGCAAAAGGGACTTGGGCGGACGAACTTTATCATGTACTATGGGCTTATCGGACCACCCAGAGGTTGCCTACAGGAGAGACTCCCTTTGCTCTAGCCTTTGGTATGGAAGCCGTCATCCCGATTGAGCTTAAACTCCCGTCGGCACGAGTCGTGGCATTCGACGAACCCCAAAATGCGCAAAGTCTCAGAGCCAACCTCGACCTACTGGAAGAAAGGTGGGAGATTGCTCAGGTTCGAATGGCAGCCTACAGACAGAAAGTTGCCCGATATTACAACGCCCGAGTGAAGAACAAGGCATTCAAAGCAGGGGATCTAGTGCTCCGACGAGCTGCTGTCTCACAACCTCAGGACCGGGGGAAGCTTGCCCCAAACTGGGAGGGACCTTATGAGGTCAAGGAAGTAGTCCGACCTGGAACTTATTATCTCAGGGAACTCGGGGGAGCTGACCTCCCGCGACCGTGGAGCTCAGAAAACTTGCGGATGTACTACCAGTGATTTCGTCCTAATCAAAAAATGCGTGCCCATTTGTCTTAGGACAATTCAAGCAGGCGGTATCAAAAATGAGAGGGCAACCTTATAAAAGTCGAAGGCCCGGTTCTTTTAGACCGGATGGGGGGAGAGGCCTTGCAACGCCCATATGTGCCCCCACAGCCCTGTTAGGGACAGGAGGAGAACCTCGCCCTAACTTGAGCAAAGTCGAAGGCCCGGTTCTTTTAGATCGGATGGGGGGAGAGGCCTTGCAATGCCCATATGTGCCCCCACAGCCCTGTTAGGGACAGGAGGAGAACCTCGCCCTAACTTGAGCAAAGTCGAAGGCCCGGTTCTTTTAGACCGGATGGGGGGAGAGGCCTTACAACGCCCATATATGCCCCCACAGCCCTGTTAGGGACAGGAGGAGAACCTTGCCCTAACTTGAGCAAAGTCGAAGGCCCGGTTCTTTTAGACCGGATGGGGGGAGAGGCCTTGCAACGCCCATATGTGCCCCCGCAGCCCTGTCAGGAACAGGAGGAGAACCTCATCCTGACATGAGCAAAGTGGAAGACCCGGACTCCTACGGGAGCCAGGTCCCTACGCCAAGAAGACTTCACCCGGACTCCTACGGGAGCCGGGTTCCGCCGCGAAAAAGACTTCGCCCGGACTCCTACAGGAGCCGGGTCCCTACGCCAAGAAGACTTCACCCGGACTCCTACGGGAGCCGGATTCCGCCGCAAAAAAGACTTCGCCCGGACTCCTACGGGAGCTGGGTCCCTACGCCAAGAAGACTTCACCCGGACTCCTACGGGAGCCGGGCTCCGCCGCAAAAAAGACTTCGCCCGGACTCCTACGGGAGCCGGGTCCCTACGCCAAGAAGACTTCACCCGGACTCCTACGGGAGCCGGGTTCTGCCGCAAAAAAGACTTCGCCCGGACTCCTACGGGAGCCGGATCCCTACGCCAAGAAGACTTCACCCGGACTCCTACGGGAGCCAGGTTCCGCCGCAAAAAAGACTTCGCCCGGACTCCTACGGGAGCCGGGTTTCTACGCCAAGAAGGCTTCGTCCGGACTCCAACGGGAGCCGGGCCCCGCCATCGACAGCAACAAAGGCTTCGCCCGGACTCCTACGGGAGCCGGGCTCCACCGCCAACGGCAGCTACAGGACAACTCCGCCCGGACTTCTACGGAAGCCAGACTTTACTTATGACTTTGATTGCTGAAAAACTTTGCCCTGGCTCTTACGAGAATCGAGCTACTCCAACTCCCGGAGGGCTTCTCCATTCGGACTATCAAGGGAGCCGAACTTAGCCCCGACTTCAGCGGAGAAGAATCCGGACGAACCTGACAAGTGGGTATCCCCGAACGGCACAAAAGCCGAAAAGGAGCCCGGCAAATGATGACCCCACGTGAACTGAAAAAGTCGCCGATGACCTTGGAGCAACGTAACACAGACAAAGAGAACGAAAGGAAAACGAAGAAGTCCGACAGACGACTATTTAACACAAGATGCAAACAAGGTACTGAAATCACTTTTTCATTTAACAGAAGTACACATTACAGGACCCGATGGGTCAGGAAAAAAGAAGATACACGTCATCGCAAGTATCACGGGCATGGTTCGGGCAGGATGAACCAGAGACCGCTCCGAGCTACGAACTCCATCTCTATCCTTCTCAATCGCATTCTCCAGTGCGTGTAACAGCTCTCGCCCATCTCGCCTCATTCTGTTCCTGAGGTCCCAACCTTGGCAGAAGGGGGGTGGGGTAGATCCCCGGAGGCGGAGGGGGCAACGACGGCCACCACCCGAGATGCCCCGGCAAGGTCGGCATGCGTTACTTCCACCGCCCCCGCAACAAGTTCTACTGCCCCACCGTCAACGCCGACCGCCTCTGGTCTCTCGGCCCCGACGGCGTCAAGGATCCCGTCATGGCTTGTGACGTCTATTCTACCCTCTTGACCGGTATCACCCCGCCTTGCTGCCTCGAGATTCGCGGGCAGAATAGCTTCCCCGACAGCCTCCGTTATTAAATCCCTGTTGTTGAAGGGATTCTTCCTTGGGCTCCCTCTAGAGCGACGGAGATTCTCACCGGCCGCCATTCTCCTTCTCTCCTTCCTCCAAACCCTAAGAATTCCCTCGAGGACAGCCTCCCGAGTAGATAACATGGTTTAAGGGAAGGAGACAGGGACTGGGGCGAGAAAAGCAGGGCTCTCAGATGAAAGAACAACGCCAGAATGAAGCTACGAAGGGGCCGAGGGGTTTAAATAGCCGATGGATCCTGGCGCAGTTATGGCGGCGGGTATTCCTGGGCCAACTAAGGTGTGCCGCGTGGCGCGCTTATCCCCTTCACCGCCATCGAGGGTTGACCGCTCACAAATTCCCGCAAAGCGATGCTTGGGATCGCGTTTCAGCAGGGGTTCCAAAAAGACTTTTCAAGTCACCTTCATCGAAAAACGGACTCTGACGTGCGCGCATTAAATAGGGGCGACAGTGCGCAGGATTCGAAGGGACGATTCTGGCTGCGCACATCTCTCTCTGTATACTTCCTTCGCTTGAAATTCAAACTCAGAAGTAGGGGGACTGGTGTTGGGTATAAATTACCCGCAGTCGAAATCGACAGCAGAACAGCTCCGCCCGGACTCCTACGGGAGCCAAGCTCCTCCTTCAACAGCAGAACGGCTCCGCCCGGACTCCTACGGGAGCCAGGCTCCTCCTTCAACAGCAGAACGGCTCCGCCCGGACTCCTACGGGAGCCGGGCTCCTCCATCAAGAGCAGAACGGCTCCGCCCGGACTCCTACGGGAGCCGGGCTCCTCCTTCAACAGCAGAACGGCTCCGCCCGGACTCCTACGGGAGCCGGGCTCCTCCATCAACAGCAGAATGGCTCCGCCCGGACTCCTACGGGAGCCGGGCTCCGCCATCAACAGCAGAACGGCTCCGCCCGGACTCCTACGGGAGCCGAGCTCCTCCATCAACCGCAGAACGGCTCCACCCGGACTCCTACGGGAGCCGGGCTCCTCTATCAACAGCAGAACGGCTTCGCCCGGACTCCTACGGGAGCCGGGCTCCTCCTTCAACAGCAGAACAGCTCCGCCCGGACTCCTACGGGAGCCGGGCTCCTCCATCAACAGCAGAACGGCTCCACCCGGACTCCTACGGGAGCCGGGCTCTGCCATCGACAGCAGGGTGGCTCCGTCCGGATCCCTATGGGAGCCAAGCTCCGTCCTCAGTCTCCGACCTCAGTATCAGCTGCTGGAGCCGGACTCCACCCACGACCTCGTCCGAAAGGGGGACTCCTCCCGGACTCCTACAAAGGCCGAACTCCGACTACTGCCGAGCCATGATCAACAGATCCGTGTCCTTTGGCAGATAACAATAACTGCCATGATCCTATTCCACTTCTTGTAGCGGATTCCACGCGGCTCCACCTCCCCCTGCGACAGGTGCTGCACGATCCCACTACCCTCTGACAGGCTGTGTCAACAGCTATGATGCTGCTCCGCTCCCTGCGGCATGTGCTGCACGATCCCACTACTCGCTGACAACTAGCAGTAACGGACGCCGCTCCACTACCTGCAACAGGCCCTATGTGGCGGGCCATGATGATGGCCACGTGTCTGCTCCATTATCTTTCGCAATCAATTCTCCTGACCATGGGCGGCCCACTACCAGGCGGTTACAAACATCGCCATCAGTCTGTTGCCTCCCCCGTCTATAAAAGGGGGACTCAGATACGTTATTCTTTAAGCTCTTTTGCCTTATCTAAAAACTCTGCTAAATTCTTCGTTCGAGCACTCCATTCTTGTTGAGGCAGAGAACTGACTTGAGCGTCGGAGGGTCTTGCCGGAGCAACCCCACCTCCGGTTTAGACTTCCTTTGCAGGTCCCGGCGGCGACCGCGGCTTCCTCAACTCCAGCTTCTCCGGCGCGGGCGGATTTTTGCACCAACAGTATGGGTTTGTATATTTTATGTACCATAAGTCTGAAGCCTTTGAAAAATTTATAGAGTTCAGACAAGAAGTAGAAAAATAGTTCAAAAAATCTATAAAGGTTCTTCGATCAGATCGAGGAGGAGAATACCTTAGTAAAAAATTTTAGACCTATCTTAAAAATAATGGTATAGTCTCATAGTGGACACCTTTAGGGATGCCTCAGCTCAACGGGGTATCCGAAAGGAAGAATCGGATCCAATTAGATATGGTCTGGTCAATGATGAGCTTCACAGACCTTCCCATCTTTCTCTGGGGACATGTATTACTTTCTACTATTTATCTTTTGAATCAAGTTCCCTTTAAATCTATTCCTACCATACCATACGAGTTATGGCATGGTAAGAAACTAACTCTTGGATACCTCCAGATTTAGGGATGTCTAGCCCATGTCAAGCGACAACAGGCAGACAAGTTAGAGACTAGATCTTTTAAGGCTCGCTTCATAAGATATCCTAAAAAAATCATGGGATACTACTTCTATCTTTCTAAGGATCACAATGTGATTGTGAGCCATCATACTATCTTCTTAAAAAAAAAATTTCAAGATGGATGCAGTAGAAGGAAGATTGAGCTTGAAGAGAAAGTCTCTGAAGAGCATCGAGTCCAAGAACCTGAACCCAGTAGTGAGCCAGTAGATGTGGTACCTCCTCCACCTCATAGATCAAGTAGGGTCTCCTATCCTTCTGAAAGGTACTTAGGTATTCTTACAGAAGATTTAGAGGAAGCATTCCTTGTGAAAGATAAGAACATTAAGAATGATCCCAAGACCTACGATGAGGCAATGTTAGATATATACTCCAAAAAATAGATGAAAGTGATGAAGTCAGAAATTGACTCCATGCATGCCAATTAGGTTTGGTCCTTAGTAGATCCACCTGAAAGTATTATACCTATTGGGTGTAAATGGATTTATAAAAGAAAAATTGGATCAGATGGTAAGGTAGAGACCTATAAGGCAAGGCTAGTCATGAATAATTATAGTCAACACGAAGGCATTGACTATTATGAAACTTTTTCGCTTGTGGCCATACTGAAATCCATCCATACTTGCCATGAAAGATCTAGGAGAAGCTTCCTACATTCTTAGTATAAAGGTCTATAAGGTAAGATCTAAGAGAATGATAGAACTCTCAGTGAATGTACATAGAGGAAGTGCTAAAGAGGTTCAGCATAAAAAACTCCAAGAGGGGTCTTTTGCCCCTAGACATAGCATTTATCTCTCTAAAAAGATGAGTCCTGAGACACCTGAGGAGATCCAATGCATGAGCAAGATCTCTTATGCTTCGACAATAGTGAGTCTCATGTATATCATGTCAAGTACACGACCTAATATAGCCCTTGCTGTAAGTGTCACGAGTAGATATCAGGTGAATCCTGGTGAAAAATATTAGATTGCTGTGAAAAATATCCTTAAGTACTTAAGAAGGACTAAGGATTTGTTGTTGGTCTAAGGTGGAGGATCGGAGCTGAAAGTTGAGGGATACACCGATTCAGACTTCATGATTGATGTCAATGATAGAAAATCTACATCAGGGTGTATCATCTTGTGTAATGATAGTGTGGTTTGCTGAAAGAGTTCTAAGTAGCCGATCAATGTAGATTCGACCATCGAAGCAGAGTACATCACCGCTTCTAAAGCTGCTAAGGAAGCCTTTTGATTCAAAATGTTCATTACGGAGCTGGGTGTGATGCTATCAGATGTCATTGCACTATACTGTGATAACAACGGCACCATAGCCCTCGCTAAGGAGCTCAGGTTTCACCAGAAGTCCAAGTATATAGGCAGCAGTTTTACATCATATGTGAATACCTCGAGAAGAAGTTCATCGAGGTGTAGAGAATCGACTCCATTCACAACATCCAGACCTATTGACCAAGCCTCTCAGCCAGCAAAAGATTGAAGCTCATCTTGAGAAGATGGGTCTTAGGTATATGGCCAATTTGCTTTAGGTCAAGTAGGAGTTTGTTAGACATGTGCCCTAGAAGCCAATTGTTGTTGACACATTTTATAATTCTAGAGCTTAATTTTATACTTATAATATTTTTATTATGAATAAAGGGCTTTGAATTTCAATCATATTTATGTGTCCATGATTTATCCTAAAAATTAATAAAGATGATTTTGTATATTGTCAAAGTATTGAGAATTTGAGACATACATTAATTAGTGGTTAGTTTCTAAATACTCTGGATCAAAAGATTATCACGGAAGATAGTGATCAATCCATTCGAGATCGATGCACTATTCACCTCTCTTGTGGGTAGATGAGTCTCGAATCTGTAGTATAGGAATATTGGGATGAGGGTGCGGGTGGTTGTTAGAGAACAACTTGTACTGAGCGTGACCAACACAAAAAATCACTTGGATGTCTACTCACTCATCAGTGGTCTTCTCGATGCTGCAGTGGTGTGAGTGGTCCTTTGACCTGTGGTATCATCGGCTATTCATAGTGAGGCTATTGAGTTTGACTGTACATTCTCTTAGTCCCTAGCCATTTGAATCCTTGTCATATATATTGGCTATAGTAGGTTCAGATTCGCTGTTTGAAGTAGGATGCACCTAGATAGAATCTATCGATCTTGGTAGAAAAGGTGAAGTCCTATGCGATTCACGAGACTGAGTTCAAAAAGTTTTTGGCCAAAACAAGTGTGAATATTGAAAAATTTTTTTTACGAGATTCATAAATAAACTCGAATCGAGCCAATCTTGTATATGACTGACGATGGAGTCTAACGAATTCTCCATAACCTCTGTCAAGTCAGGACTCATGATAGAAGGATTGAATCATATAATAACTACACCTAGAGATTCATACTTTCATTCTACTGGATTACCACTACATACTGTTAGGTATCATTGATGGATTGTGGGACTCATCAGGCTGATGGAAAAAGTACAGGGTTTCATGCATTAATTTCAAAATATTTTTGAAATGTAACGCAGTGAAATATGTAAATTAAATAATTTAATATACAAATATATGTAATCAGATTACTAAACCCTACAACTAAGACCTATAACATATCATATTGCATTTATAAATCAAAAAATAAAAGTTTTGGTATTGATTAAATCAATATCCTAGATCTAAAATAGTTTTAGATCTAAAATCTAGATCACATCTAGGTAAGAGAAGAGATCAGATCTCTTACCTTCACATGGGTCAAGAACTCTATGGTTGATTTTTTTTGTTACCTTTGGAGCCGCACACACGCCCGGCCTCTACAGGTGATCCACACGAGGCTGCAACAAAATCAGAGGTTCGTCGAACGAAGATCCGCTCGAAGTGCTAGCTTCTTGCGGATCCCTCTGGATGGTTAATCTAAAAATATTCTTTGAATCTCTTGGACATTTCAAGAGATGAAGAATATGAGGAGGAATGAGGGAGAAGTCAAACCCTTTGACCTTTCTAAAATCAGAAATAATATATAATAGAAAAGGTCCTAAGAAAAGATAGTTCTTCTCCTTCAGGACATCAACAATTGATGTCCGGAGAACATCTCTATGCTAGGACATGAGGAGACCTTCTTCTCTAGATGTTTCCCAAACTTTTAGATCTTATGTTATCTAATTTTTTTCATAGAAAAATCTCATGATTGATGGAGAAGAAGAGTTCTAAAAGAAACCTTAAGAGAAGACCTTCTTTTCTTCTTCTTCTCTCATCAGGACATGAACAGATCATGTCCAAAATTAGATCACCATGCCCCAACTCATTAGAGCATAGATCCACCATGCCATCCTTCTTTCTTTCTCAGATTTTTATCACATAAAAATATAAAAATAAAGAGAAAATAAACTAAAAGGAAAACAATAAGAGAAAACAATCTTCTCTCTTACCTTTTGTCTCTACAAGACATCAACTTTTGATGTCTTGATAGAAGACTCTCCTCCAAGAAAATTGATACCTCAAAACACCCATGTCATCCTCTTTCTTCTCTATTTTTTCTATGAAAAAATCATAGACTTTTGACTCCCTAAAATCATCATATAGGAGGCACCACTATATAAGGTAGACTAGGTCAAAAGACCTACTCAAACAAGGAAACTATGGGGCATCCAACTCTTGGATGCCACTTATCTTATTTTTTGCATGGAGAGTAGGAAACCATGCACAAAAGAGGCATCATACAGAGAGGGTAGGCATGGAAAAAGTTGGCACAAGAGAGGGGAGAGGAATTCTTGTGAAGAGAGACTTTTCAAAAGGAAATAAACCCAAACCACTTTCCATAATAAACCCAATCACTTTTCATAATGAATCAAATCAAATCTGATTCAAATCTCTAGAATAAGTGGTGTGAGATTACTTTTCTTAGATGTGAATATCACATAAAAAATATCTGAAAATAATGTTGGAAATAATATCCCAAAGCCAATCATCAGCCTGTTGACGGTTGTGCTCATTTTTGAATATGTACATGAATTATGAATTAATAAAAAGTTATTTTGGTATTTTTCATCATAAAATGTTTCATCTTCTAATGAACTTGTATGTTGTGGTGAGGTTCTTAGGACTATTTAGACTCGACAAAGGAGGATTTATCGTTTAGTTCTTAAATCTGTTCGCGACCAAATGATATGTTGTTACCAAGGATGACAATGTTTATCAAGAATAGGTTGTTGTGTGCCATATAGGTTGGTTGTTCTCTTAACCAATGAGTGTGGAGACACTGGTATGGCATACAGGTGAGATGTAAGGATATATCTGCACTGAACATGACCGACTCCAGAGCTATTTCTGCGGTCAAGATTTGCTCCGATGGAATATGGGTATAAATGTCCCTCCGATCTGAGACCACCACGGTGATTTGCAAGCAACTCACTGTACTTAGGCACTGGACTAACTGAATTTCTAATTCAGTGACGGAAGGCTATTGGGTGTAGTCAAGTACTTGACTTGTCGGTGCATGTGTCAAGATGGGATTGACCACTCCAGTTTAGGAGCTGTGTACAGTCGTATTTCAATTTAGCAAAACCTTAGCCAGGGTAGTCCTAGTGAGGAGTCACAGGACTGTTTGAGTTGAGCACGATTCGGATGATCTGATCAGGGTTGACAGTTTAACCCTGAGTCATCCTAAACATAAGGGTCAAAAGGATAAATTATAAGTAACCATATTCACGTAGGTTCTGAGTGTTGCGATTGCAACTTTTTGACCTATCCGGATGTCAGGTACCATTGCTAGATGGTCACTTCGATTAGTACAGGAATTGGTTCCTGTGCTATCGGCTTAGGTTCGAACCTGCGGGGTCACACACATTAGAGGCTCCTATCTGATCTAATGACTGGTGAAGAGTCCTACGTGTCTGAGACTCTGTGATTGAGAATCAGGATTCTCTGATCATGAGTCCCACACATTTTGGGTACCGGGGTCAAGAGTCCCACTGGTTTGGGACTCTTCGATCAAAGTTTCATATCGATGGACTTTGATACCCGATTGCCCATCGGATTTGGACTCAATATTTTTGAGAGGTATTATTAGTAATTTGATCACTAATTTACTCAATTTTATTGAGTAATTATTTTTGGATCAAGTCCAATTGAATTGGATTCAATTGGGTTTGACCCGATTAGGTTAAGAGTTGACCTAATCATCGAGATGGTTTGGTCCCTGATTTGATCAGGGATTGGGCTTATTCAATTTTTGATTTGATTAGGATTTTAATGAGCCTAATTAAGCCTAATTTAGTTGAGTTTAAATTAGTTTAATTGGGCCTAACTTATTTGGTTCAATTAGGTTGGTTTAAATAAGAAACCACCTTGACCCAATCTCCCTGTGCCACCTCACTTCCCATGCGCCCATATGTATTCACAAGAAGGAATTTATTCTAATTTTTTCCTCATGCAAATCCCTCCTCACGCCCCACTTTTGTGCACCAAATGAGTGGATAATGATGATTGGTTGGCCATTCAAATTCAAAATAAAGTTTGAATTTGAATGAGCAATCAATCCTTGCGCCTTGACCTTATCCTCTTTAATGCCTCATTTATTACACGAGAAAATGTTTCTCATGAAATCACTCCATGCACAAATTAAGCCATGCCCTCCTCTTCTCACATCATTTGTGGATAGGGATGAATTGATTCTCATTTGAATTCAAAATTTGATTTGAATTCAAATGTGCAATTACTCATCTTTATTCTCTCACGTGGATAAGATGTTTGACATTATTTTAAAAGGAGGAGAAGAATGGGGCGTGTGCAAGAAAAATTTTGGAGAGAAAATTTGGGCGTGAGGAATCCTTGTGTGCAAGGTGAAGGTCTATTTCCTTCCGAGAGAAAAAGAAAGAAAAGAAAGAAAAAGTGTGCGCAGGGTTTCAGTAAGTTCTTTAGGGTTTCAGGTTGGAGTTCGGGAAGTGAGAATGTGAGCTACGAGTGTCGTGAGCCCACCAAATTTTAAGAAGAACTTCAACATCCTCTCAAGCATGTCTACTGATGATCTAAAACATCCAAAGAATCGACAGACATCGATCGAAAGAGTTTGATCAGCATCGGCCGTCGAAAGGGCTCTACATCAAGCTAGCACTCGTGAGGAGTCGATCAGATCGGGAGCTTCGTGTGGATGATCTGCAGAGGCCAGACATATTGTGTGGCTGTGTCGCAATGATCAGACTCTCCCGACGGTGATCAGATTGCGGCGATCTACTACTCGCACAAAGGTATTGTGTTCTGAACACATTATAGTAAAGTGTTTACTGTTTAAATTCGAATTTCAAATTTAAATGCATGCATGCTGTATATCATATTTAGATCCTAGTGTAGGGTAAACATATATTAATTAATTAAATTAATTAATAATTTTTATTATAAAATAGTAATTTTGAAAGAGTTTTAAAATTATCATTTTACCCCTGCACTGAATTACGCTTCAAATGGTATCAGAGCCAGGTTCTTAGATATGATATATATATTTGCATGCGTAGATTAAGTTATAATCTAAAAGTTTAAATTTGAAATTTAAAATTTAAAATTTAAAATTTGAATTTTGAAAGTTGTTCGAAATTCAAAATTCAAAAAATTTGAAATTCAAAATTTGAATTTTGAATTTTGAAATTTGAAATTCAAAATTCAAAATTCAAAAATTTAAAATTTAAAATTTGAAATTTAAAATTTGGTTGAAATTTCAAATTTGAAATTCAAAATTTAAAATTCAAAATTTGAAATTCAAAATTTGAAATTCAAAAATTTGAAATTTGAAATTTGAAATTTGTTTGAAATTTGAAATTCAAAATTTGAAATTTAAAATTTAAATTTTAAAATTTAAATTTTGAAATTGGTATATTTAGATATACTTGATCCAAGTAGCAAGTAATCGAATTGGATTGGTTGCCATGGCCGTCCGATCATAGGAGAAAAATAGGGTTTAAAGGCCCTCTCCTCCCATTTGATGGGGTCTCCTATGGTGGTAGGGGTGCCGCTGTAATTATATCCCATGTAGATGAAGCAGTGAAAGAAATTAATTATAAAGGTTCAATTGTAAAATTTATCATGAATGTGTTAGATTAGATCTAAAAGAATATTCATGATTTATTTTGATTGAGTTATTTTCTATTATGTAATTAGCAATAGGATTGCTATTTATGAAATGTGCTGATCTATTTGTGAAATGAGTCAACATATTTGGTGAACAGAAAATAAAACCTTTCAAATTTAAAAATTATTTTCGAAATACCAAACCCTGACCCATCAGCCCAAATACTTAATTAAAAGAATTAAGTATTGTCTAGTAGGTTTAGAATTGTGAATTAAGACCTAAGACAATTGCATAAACTTGTGGGTCAATGGGTTAGATGGATTAGATCCATAATTGGGTTAGACCTAAGGTTAGCTTAAAGAAATGGACTAAATTAGAGTAATTGATCAAATCTAATCAAAAGTTGAATTAGATTAGGTCAAGGATACTCTAGACTCAACTCTAATAGTTGTAGTTGAATGGGTCCATGTCTTTAACTAGATCAAGATGGACTTAATTCATGGCTTCTTGGTGGAATCCTATTTACTTAGTTGATCAAATTAAAACTAATAAACTAGTTGGTGTCTAAGGTAAGTTTGGCAGTTTGACCAGTGGTTTTTAAGTGGGAGCTACTCGCAGTGATTCGATCTCTAACGAGTTAATGGCTTATCCCCACCACTGATCTCACTTACCTGGCCAACCTGGTAAATTAGGTTTTGATTAGATCACTTGGTGATTAGGGCTCACCCATGTCATTAGGTAAATCAGTTTGACTGATTTAGGTGCTCCTAATACCAGCTTTAATTAATTTTTTTTTTAATCTGGCTTGGTGAAGTCAGTGGGAGGATTGAAATTGGCTGGATATTTTTTTCTCATCTATCCTTTAATAAAATCTTCAAAAATTATTAGGTCTCTAAAATGATTAAGTTATAATGATAACTAAGTCATAGCCTCCCATTAAGTAAGTGATAATGAGTCCATTAGTTTAATAATCATTGGAGGCCCAAAGGCTTGGTGCTTATTGACTAATAGAATTATCATTCATAGTATGATAATTTGGTTGAGTCTTTCTGATGGTGGTCAGGTTGGTCAGCCAAAGTTGGGCCTGATCATTTATTGGTCCGATTCATCAAATCAAATCATGTTAATGGTTGGACCTAACCAGATCTTTTCAGTGGAGGCCAAAGCCTATTGATTAGGTTTTGGGGCAAAATCAATTACTAGAAGTTGTTTAGAGAAACAACTGGTTATGAACCTACCCATAGATGCACATGGGTTGACCAACCAAAGTTGGGCTCATGTGTAGTCTGTGTGGATTCTAGTACCCACTAAGGAATTAAAGTAATTCCTCAAATTGGAGGTTGAGGCTACCAATTCATAAAAATACTAGGAGAAACTTTAGACTAAAATCCAAATCTTTAGTATTAATAATTTGTGTACTAATTAAGGTCTGTTTTTTCTTTATATAGCTATGGCCACTATCCAGTTGCTCTGATCATTATTAGATAATGACAAGCTCATGAAACCTAATTTCGATAGCTGGTATCGAAAATTAAAAATCATCCTTGAGCATGAGTGGATCCTTTATGTAGTAACGAATCTGACACCTGAGGAGCCAGTCCTGATGCTAGAGGGATGGTCTGAGACACTTACCAGAAGTGGTTCAACGACCGCACCACCATCCGATGCATAATGCTGGCGGTAATGAATGAAGAGTTCAGCTGCAGGTTTGAGAACGCCCAGCCACAGGAGATGCTTCAAATGTTGAACGACTCCTTTGGCACGCCTGACGACGTTGAAAGGCACAAACTAGTTGTGCCATTTTCAATGCTCGGATGAGGGATGGGGCCTCAGTCATCGATCATGTATTGTACATGATTGAAATGATTGAGTGCCTAAGTAAACTGGGCTTTCCCCTGCACGAGTAGCTCAGTAAGGATGCGATCTTTAATTCTTTGCCCAAGTCCTTCCTCTCCTTCCTTACTCATTTTCGAACGACAAAGCCTGCAGTGAACTACCATGACTTGTTAGGATTACTGCAGAACTTTGAGAAGGACCACCAGCTCCATAAGGAGTCAGTGAATGTTGTGGGAGGGTCTTTTTCTGATCGTCGACCCTTTAAGAAAGGGAAGAAGAATAAGAAGAAGAAGAATAAGAAGGTGCAGCAACATGCTGGGATGTCTGCACAGGATCAGACCAAGAAGCGCAAGCCTGACCAGAGCCAGGTGGAGTACTTCTTTTGCAAGAAGCAAGGGCACTGGAAGAGGAACTATCCTCTATACATTGCCTCACTGGACCCGAACAGGCCAAAGAAGAAGCAAAGTACTTATATGATAATACCTTGCAACTTTTTCATTTGTGATACTACTGCCTGGGTATTGGATACTGGAAGCCCTTATCATATTTGCAATTCGATGCAGGGTCTGCAGGTCAGTAGGAGATTTGATGAAGGCGAGAGGTTCCTGAACGTTGGAGATGGAAGCAAAGTTTCAGTTCTAGCATTAGGAATCATGAACCATGTAATCAATTCTTGAAATATAATTCTGAGTGAATGTCACTATTGTCCAAGCTTTTTATTAAATATTATTTCTGTAGGCCTTTTGGCCATGTACGGTTATCAATTTTTAATAAAAAGATATATTTACAATATCATTTTGAATGGTGTTACAATGTTTGTTGGATAACTAAATAATGAAATTTACTTTCTATCATAGTCTGTTAATATGGTTCAAACCTCCAGTAAATGCCCTAGAATAGATAATGTGTTAGAAGTCTACCTTTGGCACTATAGGCTAGGTCATATCAATAAGAACAGGATAAACAGGTTGGCTCAAGAAGGAATTCTTGAAGTAGATGATTGTGAATCACTTCCAACTTGTGCGTCTTGTCTTCTTGCAAAGATGACCAAATCACCTTTTACTAGAAAAGGTGAGCGAGCCAGTGAACTCTTGGATCTGGTACATTCTGATGTATGTGGACCCATGAGCTCAAGTGCAAGAGGAGGATATTTCTACTTCATAACCTTCACAAACGACCTATCGAGGTATGGGTATGTCTATTTAATGAAGCATAAGTCGGAGTCGTTTGAAATGTTCAAACTATTCCAAAATGAGGTAGAAAAATAAACTGAAAAGTGTATTAAAACTCTTCAATCTGATCGAGGAGGTGAATACCTTTCCAATGAGTTTTTGACATATCTTGGGGAGAATGGGATTCTCTCTCAATGGACTCCTCCTGGAACACCACAGCATAATGGTGTATCTAAAAGGAGGAATCGGACCTTGTTGGATATTGTTCGATCCATGATGGGGTTTGCTGGTCTGCCGATCTCCCTCTGGGGATATGCGCTCGAATCGACTTGTTACCTTCTAAATAGAGTTCTGAGTAAGTCTGTAACCAAAATGCCATATGAGATATGGATAGGATGTAAGCCAGTACTCTCGCACCTTAGGGTTTGGGGGTGTCCGGCTTATGTTAAACATCTAATTACGGACAAGCTAGGACCTAGGTTTGACAAGTGTAATTTTATAGGATACCCAAAAGAGATCAAAGGGTATTATTTCTACCTGATTGATGAACAAAAGGTGTTTGTCAGACTTAAGACAATCTTTTTGGAAAAAGAGTTCCTTGATGAAGGGACTGTTGCCTCTAAGGTCGAACTGATGAAGTTCGACAGGTGGAAAAATCGACACAAGTTGCTGAACCTGAACCGAATTTGGTTAGATCAGATCCGGAGCCCATTGTTCAAGCATCCTTAAGGCAGTCTGGTAGAGTACCACGTCAACCGGATAGATACTATGGTTTTTTGGTCCGAGACGGCGATCCTATCGAACTTGATGAAAATGATGAGGATCCGATTACCTACATGAATGCAATGCAGAGACCTGACTCTGAGAAATGACTAGAGGTCATGAAATCCAAAATGGAGTCCATGAAGGTCAATGATGTGTGGACATTGGTTGACCCACCCGAAGGAGTAAAACCCACAGGGTGTAAGTGGGTCTTCAAGAGGAAGAGAGGTGCAGACGGAAAGGTGGAAACCTATAAAGCCCGTCTGGTTGCCAAGAGATATTATCAACATTATGGTATAGACTATGATGAGACATTTTCTCCTGTGGCAATGCTCAAATCCATTCGGATTATACTTGCGATAGCTGCCCATCTGGACTATGAAATCTGACAGATGGATGTGAAGACAGCTTTCCTAAATAGAGAGCTGGATGAAGAGGTGTATATGATACAACCTGAAGGATTCACATCCACAGATGAGTCTAAGGCGTGCAGGCTACAGAGGTCCATTTATGAACTTAAGCAGGCATCTCGGAGTTGGAACATACATTTTGATAAGACGATCAAGACGTATGGCTTCGTTAAGAACGAAGAAGAGCCTTGCATTTATAAGTGGGCTAATGGTCCAGTAGTGGTATTTCTTGTATTGTATGTGGATGACATTCTCTTAATCGGGAATGATGTTTCTGCATTACAGGGAATAAAGATTTGGCTGTCGTCGACCTTCAGAAGATCGACGGGAAGGAGAACCTAGCCGACCCATTCACTAAAGTCATTGCAGTGAAGGAGTTCGACGACTACAAGTCAAAGATGGGTATTAGATACTGCATCGATTGGCTTTAGGCCAAGTGGGAGATTGTTGGGAATAATGTCCCAAAGTCAATCGTCAGTCGATTGATGGTTGTTTTCATTTTTGAATATGTACATGAATTATGAATTAATAAAAAATTATTTTGGCATTTTTCATCACAAAATATTTCATCTTCTAATGAACTCCTATGTTGTGGTGAAGTCCTTAGGACTATTTAGACTCGACAAAGGAGGATTTGTCGTTTAGTTCTTAAATTTGTTCGCGACCAAATGATACGTTGTTACCAAGGACGACAACGTTTATCAAGAATAGGTTGTTGTGTGCCATATAGGTTGGTTGTCCTCTTAACCAATGAGTGTGGAGACACTGGTATGGCATACAGGTGAGATGTAAGGATACATCTGCACTGAACGTGACCGACTTCGGAGCTATTTCTGTTGTCAAGATTTGTTACGATGGAATATGGATATAAATGTCCCTCCGACCTGAGACCGCCACGGTGACTTGCAAGCAACTCACTGCACTTAGACACTGGACTATCTGAATTTCTAATTCAGTGATGGAAGGCTGCTGGGTGTAGTCAAGTACTTGACTTGTTGGTGCATGTTTCAAGATGGGATTGACCACTCCAGTTTAGGAGCTGTGTACAGTCATATTTTAATTTAGCAAAACTTTGGCCAGGGTAGTCCTAGTGAGGAGTCACAGGACTGTTTGAGTTGAGCACGATTCGGATGATCTGATCAGAGTTGACAGTTTAACCCTGAGTCATCCTAAACACAGGGGTCAAAAGGATGAATTATACAGTAACCATATTCACGTAGGTTCTGAGTGTTGCGATTGTAACTTTTCGACCTATTCGGATGTTGGGTACCATTGCTAGATGGTCACTTCGATTAGTACAGGAATTGGTTCCTGTGCTACCAGCTTAGGTTCGAACCTGCGGGGTCACACACATTAGAGGTTCCTATCTGATCTGATGGCTGGTGAAGAGTCCTACATGTTTGAAACTCTATGATCGAGAATCAGGATTCTCTGATCATGAGTCCCACATATTTTGGGTACCGGGGTCAAGAGTCCCACTGGTTTGGGACTCTTCGATCAAAGTTTCATATCGATGGACTTTGATACCCGATTGCCCATCCGATTTGGACTCAATATTTTTGAGAGATACTATTAGTGATTTGATCATTAATTTACTCAATTTGATTGAGTAATTATTTTTGGATCAAGTCCAATTGAATTGGATTCAGTTGGGTTTGACCCGATTAGGTTAAGAGTTGACCTAATCGTCGAGATGGTTTGGTCCCAGATTTGATCAAGAGTTGGGCTTAATCAATTCCTGATTTGATTAGGATTTTATTGAATCTAATTAAGCCTAATTTAGTTGGGTTTAAATTAGTCTAATTGGGCCTAACTTATTTGGTTCAATTAGGTTGGTTTAAATAAGAAACCACCTTGACCCAATCTCCCTGCGCCACCTCACTTCCCATGCGCCCATATGTATTCACAAGAATGAATTTATTCTGATTTTTTTCTCATGCAAAGCCCTCCTCATGCCCCACTTTTGTGCACCAAATGAGTGGATAATGATGATTGGTTGGCCACTCAAATTCAAAACAAAGTTTGAATTTGAATGAGCAATGAATCCTTGCGCCTTGACCTTATCCTCTTTAATGCCTCATTTATTACACGAGAAAATGTTTCTCATGAAATCACTCCACGCACAAATTAAGCCACACCCTCCTCTTCTCATGCCATTTGTGGATAGGGATGAATTGATTCTCATTTGAATTCAAAATTTGATTTGAATTCAAATGTGCAATTACTCATCTTTATCCTCTCACGTGGATAAGATGTTTGACATTGTTTTAAAAGGAGGAGAAGAGTGGGGCATGTGCAAGAAAAATTTTGGAGAGAAAATCTAGGTGTGAGGAATCCTTGTGTGCAAGATGAAGGTCTATTTCTTTTCGAGAGAAAAAGAAAGAAAAGAAAGAAAAAGTATGCGCAGGGCTTCAGTGAGTTCTTCAGGGTTTCAGCTTGGAGTTCGAAAAGTGTGAAGGTGAGCTACGAGTGTCGTGAGCCCACCAAATTTTAGGGAGATCTTCAACATCCTCTCAAGCATGTCTGCTGATAATCCAAAGCAACCAAAAAATTGACAGACATCAATCAAAAGAGTTCGATCAGCATCAGCCGTCGAAAGGGCTCTACATCGAGCTAGCACTCGTGAGGAGTCGATCAGATCGGGAGCTTCGTGTGGACGATCCGCAGAGGCCAGACACACTGTGTGGCTGTGTCGTGATGATCAGACTCTCCCGACAGTGATCAGATTACGATGATCTACTGTCCGCACAAAGGTATTGTGCTCTGAATACATTACAGTAAAGTATTTACTGTTCAAATTCGAATTTCAAATTTAAACGCATGCATGCTGTATATCATATTTAGATTCTAGTGTAGGGTAAACACATGTTAATTAATTAGATTAATTAATAATTTTCACTATAAAATAGTAATTTTAAAAAAAAATAAAATTACCATTTTACCTCTGCACTGAATTACGCGTCAAATAAATATGTGGGCGTGGGCTTTCTTAGGTGGCGTAAGGGAGAAGATGGAATCCTAGTCTAACTAGGATTCTCATGTGGACTAGGTTAAATTCTTTGAACCCAATCTAAATTAATTACAACCTAATTAAGGATGATCTGAGTCCAACTAAGAGTTTAATTAAATTAGATTGAACTATATTTAATTCTGATTTAAATCCTAACTTAATTAGGAATTAGGTGCATACAATTCCTAGTCGATTAGGGACTTGTTCTCCCTTACAACTGGCTTATCCAATAAACCAATTGACTTAATCCAATTAAATCCAAACCAATTCTAATTGAATCAAATTTATTTAGACTTGATCTCAGCCCAATTGTTCAATCAGATTGAGCCAATTAGCAATCCAATTGCTAATTGATCCTCCTGCAACACTTGCATTAGGTCAAACATCAATCACATTGATCGTTTAACCTTAGAATATTTTTCAATCATCGATTAACTATTTGATTAGGTTACAACCTCTTATGTGTGTGACCCTATAGGTTCAAACCTAAGTCGGTAGCATAGAAACTAATTCCTGTACTGGTCAAAGTAATCATCTAGCAATGATTCCCGATGTCCAGATAGGTCGAATGTATGCAAAGCAACATTTTAAGAACCCTGACCCATGGCTACCATATAATTCATCTCTTTGACTAATAATGCTCAAGACGACTTCGAGTATGCTGTCAACACTCATACAAGTTATCTCTATTGTGTCTCAAAATTTTGCAAATCTCGTGACTCCTCATGAGGATTACCCAGGCCTAGGTTTTGCTAAATTGAAACACAGCGAGACATTCTCTTCCTGAAGTTAATCAGGAGTGGTCAATTCTATCTTGACTCACACACCGACTTCACAAGTACTTGACTGTATCCAGAAATCTTTCGAACCTATATTAAAAATATAGGCAGTCCAGCACCAAAGCACAGTGAGTTGCTTGCAAGTCACCATGGTGATCTCAAGTCGGAGGGACACTTATACCCATTAGCCTTAGCTAGCTACTCTTGATAGTAGAGTATTATATTGGTCACGTTCAGTGCAGATGTACTCCTATATCTCACCTGGATGCCATACCAGTGTCTCCACACCACTTGGTTACGAGCACAACCAACGCATATGGCATACAACGACCTACACTTGATAAGTTATCATCCTTGTTAATAACTTATTATTTGGTCATGAATAATTTAAGAACTATCTGATAAATCCTCCTTTATCGATTGATTGTGGTTCTAAGGACTTCATCATAATTTAGGAGCTCATTTAAGGAAGATAAAACTTTTCTGATGAACCTGCCAAATAACTATTATTATTAGATAATTCATATACTAATTTCAATCATCTACCACTTAGATGATTGGCTTTAGGATATATTTTTCAATAACTCCCACTTGTACTAAAGCCAATCAGAATGATTTCAAAAATCTTATCTTTCACTTGAGTTTGTAGAACTGCTTAGTTTCGAGGCCTTAGCAAATGGGTCGGTCAAGTTCTCCTTTTTCATCGATCTTCCAAATATCGATGTCACCCTAATCTAAAATCAAAAGTGATAGCAATATAGAGTATGCTGGTCCTTTGGTTCTTTAGGTAGAGCTATGGCTCCAGTGCTACGATAGGACTGGACCATCGGTGGAGGGTGCCACTCCCAACCTGCTAATGAAGCTCAGCAACTACACAGCTTACATGACAGCATCATACGCTACGATGTACTCTACATCACTAACTGAGTAGGCTAAAGTATCCTGCTTGAAACTTTTCTAGCAGATTGCTCCTATAATTAGGGTATGATCCGACACTTTCTTGTTGTCATTATGATCTGACTGAAATCAAAACATCCACATGTTTAAAGTCAGTATTTTCATATTTGAGTCACTGGACCTTAGTATTTTCCAAATATTTAAGGATTGTCTATACAATCTTCTAGTGATTCTTATTTAGATCAGACTGGTATCTGCTCACTACCATTAGTGAGTATACCATATCTGCTCTTAAAAATGGAGAAATTAGATGACACCCAAACCTTTATTCCTTGCAATGTTGGAATGCCATTCCCGATTAAGAAAATTTCATCCACAGACAACACAAGAAATAACACTACAAAATATTTTGCCCACTTATAAATGTAGGGTTCCTCTTTGTTCATAACAAAGATATATGTTCAAAATGCATGTTCCAACTCTGGGATAATAACGAAATGGAATTTATAGGTCTCCACCTTCCTGTCTGCGCTACTCTGATCCTTTTGAAAAATCCATTCACACCCAGTGGGTTTTATCCCTTCAAGTGTATCATCTAGTGTCCATACACTATTTATTTTTTTAGACTTTAATTTGGATTTAATGGCTCCAAGCCACTTCTCAGAGTTAGACCACTGCATTGCATCCCTATAGGTGATCGGATCCTTGTTAATCTCATCGAGCTCAACAGGATCGCCATCCCAGACCTAGTCACTGAAGTGTCTGTCTGGCTAACGTGGTACTCTACCAGATCTTCTTAAAAGTGTTACTTTAATGGGCTTCGAGTTTGATCTAATCAAATCTAGTTCTGTAGATTTACTAGATTATGTTGGTTCATTTTCTACCAGTCAAACTTCCAAGTTCAACTGGATAGGCATCAGTTCCTTCTCTAAGGAACTCCTTTCCAAAAGGAATGCCCTATTGCTGATGAGCATCTTATGTTCTTCAGCATGATAGAATTAGTAACCCTTAAATAACTATTGGATCAAGAACCAAATTTATCTGTATGCAAACCTTTGACATAGGTTGATCAACTCCAAACCCAAAGGTGAGAGAGTCTAGGTCTATGCCTGATCCATATCTCATATGGAATCTGCACAACAGACTTACTTAGTATATTTTCAGAGTAAAACAGGTAATCACACAAGAGCATAATCTTGAAATAAGCAGAGAAGTGAATCCTATCGTGGATTGAACCATGTCTAACAAAGTTCAACTTTTCCTTTCAGATACACTATGTTCCGAAAAGGAATCCACTGAGAGAGAATCCAATTCTCTCCTAGATATGTCACAAACTCACTGGATAAGTATTTGCCTCCTCGATCTGATCGAAGAGTTCTAACACCTTATCCAGTTTGTTTCAATCTTTCATTATTGAATCATTTGAACATTTCAAATGATTAGGCCAGACGCACCCATGCCCAGATAGGCCGTCTGTAATGAAATATTAATATCTTCCTCTGGCACTTAAGTTCACAGGTCCACATACATCACTATGTATGAGACTTAGAACTTTATCAGCTCTCTCACCTTTTCCATTAAAAGGTGATTTTGTCATCTTTCCAAGAAGACAAGACTCACAGGCTATCAATGATTCACAATCATTGATGTCGAGGTTTTCCTCTCAAGCTAATCCATTTATCCTGTTCTTGTCAAGGTGACTAAGCCTATAATACCAAAGATAGACATCCATGGCATTATCTAACTTAGGTGTGTACATTACACTTAATACGCTGTGTAAATATTAAATATCATTTCCTTATTGTTCATATATTATTGTAACATTATTCATAATAATATCATAATAATCTTCCTTTATTAATGAATGCTGATCATCTTTGGCCAAAAGGCCAACAAAAATTACATTCATCATAAACAATGGATAATAGTAACAATTACTCTAAATGATAATATTTGAAAATAAGCTCTACAATTCCTAAAGTTAGGATTGGAATAAGACTTCCATCCCTAACATTCAAGAATTTTTTCCCATTTTCAAACATTCCACTTACTTGTAGTTCTAGCAATAAATTGCATAAGACCATGGTGTCTAATACCTAGGTAGTAGAATTACATAGAAAAACTTTAAGGTGTTATTATATAACATCCTTGATGAGCAACTCTTGCTTCTTTCTCTTGTTCAGCCTATTATGGTCAAGGAAAGCAAGACAATTCTTCTTCCTATGACCCTTCTTCTAACAATAGAAGCAACATGCCTGATTTGGATCAATTTTAGAATAATTATTTTGATGGGACTAAGAAGCCCCAATACAAACCCATTCATACTGCTGAACCAAATTCAATTTTCGATACTAATTAATGAAGTTGGGTCCTATAAGTCATCACTATCCAACATCGATTGGAGCAATTAAGGTTTAGCCTTATTTTGAGAAAAAAGAACAATGACCTAATGTATATGAATTATTTTAAGCCTAGAGACTTGGATTTTAGTCTCAAGGTTCTCCCACTATTTTATTCAAATTGGTAGCCTCTACCTCCAATTCGGAGAATTACTTTAATTTTTTAGTAGGTACTAGAATCCACAAAGACTACACACAAGCCCGACTTTGATTGGCCAACCCATCTGCATCTACGGGTAGATTCATTAATCAATTATTTCTCCAAACAACTTCTACTAATTTAATTTTGCCCCAGAAACCTAATCAGTAGGCTTTGGCCTCCACTATAAGGATCCGGTTAGATCCAGCCATTAACATGACCATACTTGGTGCATCTAACCAACGAATGATTAAGCCCAACTTTGGTTGTCCAACTTAACCACCATTAGAGAGACACTTCCAAGTCGTCATATGATGAGTGATAATTCCATTAGTCAACAAGCACCAGGCCTTTGGGTCTACAATGATTATTGTGTTAATGGACCCATTATCAAACACCTTAATGGGAGGCTATGACTCAGTTATCTCCATAACTTTATCATTTTAAGGACCTAATAATTTTAGAAGATTTAAAATTATTAGTGATTTAAGGATAGAAAGGATGTGGACCAATTTGCTCCCACTGACTTCATCAAGTCAAGTCCTCCCACTGACTTCTCAAGTCATTAACAAGGACTAGGATCAAATTTAGTCCATGGACACCTAGATTAGTCTCACTGAATGAAATCAGACTCACTAATTTCTTATGTGACATGGATTAGCATGAATCAATGAGCAACCTAATCAAGACCTGATTAACCACATTGGCCAGGTAAGTATGATCGGTGGGAGGGTCTGCCAAAGCTTGCCTTAGACACCATAAGAAATGGCCAGGTAAGCAGGCTACCAATTAAAAACCATCGATCAGGTTTACCTTAGATACCAACTGGTTTATCAGTTTTGATTTGATTTGCCTAAAGACTCGGGCTCAGCCGCTGAGCCACGATCAGTGTCCATTTGTTAGATATATGGACTTTGATTAACTACAACTATTGAAGTGATCTATAGAAATGACCTAATCCTAATTAACTTTTAATTAGGTTTGATCAATTTCTTAACTTAGTCCATATTTAATCTAACCCTAGGTCTAACCCAGTTAATGACCTGATCAAAGCTAACCCATTACCCTTTAATCTATGTTTTATGAAATTATCTTAGGATCTTTAAATCACAAACCTAGATCCTAAACAATCACTTAATTCTTTTAATTAAGTTCATGGCTGAGGGTTGGGGTTTGGCATTTCGAAAACCATTTCCAATTTTTGAAAGATTTAATACAATCTAGTGTTGTTTCACTAAATAGGTCGACTCATTTCAAAAATGGGTCGGCTTATTTCACTAACAAATACTAATTGTAGGTTAAAATAATTAAAATCAGTTAGAAAAATAATTCAGCCAATTTTTCAGTTGAGCTGGCATGCTGGTTGAGCCGGCCCGATCAGCAAACAGAACCTTCGCAAGATCCTATTCTTGGTTGATTTTAATCTATGTACATTACATAAAAATTCATGAAATGAAATAGACCTAATCTAAAACATTCATGACAAGATTTATTTAAACTCTTTTTAATTTTTTAGATTGTAACGTACCAGGACAACCTTTGCATTGTAAGGGGTAAACCTTACAGCAGGACAATCTACAGTCCGTGCGATCATTATTTTATTTTTTAAATTTATTTTAATACAATCATGAACATGTTATAAAAGAACTTAGATGCTCGATACCACTGATGGAAATAGTGCAGGGTTTTATGCATTAATTTCAAAATATTTTTGAAATGTAATGCAGCAGAATATGTAAATTAAATAATTTAATATATAAATACATGTAATTAAATTACTAAACCCTACAACTAGGATCTATAACATGTCATATTGTATTTATAAGTCAGAAAATAAAAGCTTTGGTATTGATCAAATCAATACCCTAGATCTAAAACAGTTTTAGATCTAAAACCTAGATCACATCTAGGTAAGAGAAGAGATCAGATCTCTTACCTTCGCACGGGTCAAGAACTCCATGGTTGATTTTTTTTGTTGTCTTTGGAGCCACACATGCATCCAACCTCTACAGGTGATCCACACAAGGCTGCAACAAAATTGGAGGTTCATCGAACGAAGATCCACTCGAAGTGCAAGCTTCTTGCGGATCCCTCCAGATGGTTAATCTAAAAATATTTTTTGGATCCCTTAGACATTCCAAGAGATGAAGAATATGAGGAAGAATGAGGGAGAAGTCAAATCCTTTGACCTCCCTAAAATTAGAAATAATATATAATAGAAAAGGTCCTAAGAGAAGACAGTTCTTCTCTTTCAGGATATCAACAATTGATGTCCTGAGAACATCTCTATACTAGGACATGAGGAGACCTTCTTCTCTAGATATTTTTCAAACTTTTAGATTTTATGTTATCTGATTTTTCTTATAGAAAAATCTCATGATTGATGGAGAAGAAGAGTTCTAAAAGAAACCTTAAGAGAAGACCTTCTTTTCTTCTTCTTCTCTCATCAGGACATGATCAGATCATGTCCAAAATCAGATCACCATGCCCCAACTCATTGGAGCATAGATCCACCACACCATTCCTCTTTCTCTCACAAATTTTTATCACATAAAAATATAAAAACAAAGAGAAAATAAACTGAAAGAAAAACAATAAGAGAAAACAATCTTCTCTCTTACCTTTTGTCTCTACAAGACATCAACTTTTGATGTCTTGATAGAAGACTCTCCTCCAAGAAAATTGATGCCTCAAAACACCCATGCCATCCTCTTTTTTCTCTTCTTTTTCTATAAAAAAACCATAGATTTTGACTCCCTAAAATCATCATATAGGTGGCACCACTATATAAGGTAGACTAGGTCAAAAGACCTAGTCAAACAAGGAAACTATGGGGCGTCCAACTCTTGGACGCCCCTTCTCTTATTTTTTGTGTGGAGAGTAGGAAACCATGCACAAAAGAGGTGTCATAAAAAGAAGGTAGGCATGGAGAAAGTTGGCGCAAGAGAGGGGAGAGGAGTTCTTGTGAAGAGAGACTTTTCAAAAGGAAATAAACCCAAACCACTTTCCATAATAAACCCAATCACTTTTCATAATGAACCAAATCAAATCTGATTCAAATATCTAGAATAAGTGGTGTAAGATTACTTTCCTTAGATGTGAATATCACATAAAAAATATCTAAAAATAAATATGCGGGCGTGGGCTTTCTTAGGTGGTGCAAGGGAGAAGATGGAATCCTAATCTAACTAGGATTCTCATGTAGACTAGGTCAAACTCTTTGAACCCAATCTAAATTAATTAAAACCTAATTAAGGGTGATCTTAGTCCAACTAAGAGTCTAATTAAATTAGATTAAACTATATTTAATTCTGATTTAAATCCTAACTTAATTAAGAATTAGGTGCATACAAGTCCTAGTCGAACAGGGACTTGTTCTCCCTTGCAACTGACTTATCCAATAAACCAATTAGACTTAATCTAATTAAATTCAAACTAATTCTAATTGAATCAAATTTATTTAAACTTGATATCAGCCCAATTGGTCAATCAGATTGAGCCAATTAGCAATCCAATTGCTAATTGATCCTCCTGCAACACTTGCATTAGGTCAAACATCAATCACATTGATCGTTTAACCTTAGAACATTTTTCAATCATCGATTAACTATTTGATTAGGTTACAACCTCTTATGTGTGTGACCCTATAGGTTCAAACCTAAGCCAATAGTATAAGAATCAATTTTTGTACCAGTCGAAGTAATCATCTAGCAATGATTCCCGATATCTAGATAGGTCGAATGTATGCAAAGCAACATTCTAAGAACCCTGACCCATGGTTACCATATAATTCATCTCTTTGACCAATAATGCTCAAGAAAACTTCAAGTATGCTGTCAACACTCATACAAGTCATCTCTATTGTGTCTCAAAATTTTGCAAATCCCGTGACTCCTCACGAGGATTACTCAGGCTTAGGTTTTGCTAAATTGAAACACAACGAGATATTCTCTTCCTGAAGTTAATCAAGAGTGGTCAATCCCATCTTGACTCACATGCTGACTTTATAAGTACTTGATTGTACCCCAAAATCTTTCGAATCTATATTAAAAATACAGACAGTCCAGCACCAAAGCACAGTGAGTTGCTTGCAAGTCATCGTGGTGATCTCAGGTCGGAGGGACACTTATACCCATTGACTTTAGCTAGCTACTCTTGACAGTAGAGTGTTACATTGATTATGTTTAGTACAGATGTACTCCTATATCTCACCTGGATGCCATACCAGTGTCTCCACACCACTTGGTTACGAGGACAACCAACGCATATGGCATACAGCGACCTACACTTGATAAGTTATCGTTCTTGTTAATAACATATCATTTGGTCGTGAATAATTTAAGAACCATCCGATAAATCCTCCTTTATCGATTAATTATGGTTCTAAGGACTTCATCATAATTTAGAAGTTTATTTAAGGAAGATAGAACTTTTATGATGAACCTACCAAATAACTATTATTATTAAATAATTCATATACTAATTTCAATCATCTACCACTTAGATGATTGGCTTTAAGATATATTTTCCAACACAGACATCATCTTGACGATTGATGACCCTCAAAAGGTAGAGCTAGAATTATTTCAACCCATTGAAAAGAAGTTTGATGATATTGTGATGGAGCTCACAATATATCTCACAACCAGATAGAATGGAACATATGGGGTCACATATTAAGAAATTTAATCTTGAATTAACCAATTGGGCTTATGAAGTTCTAATTAGATTAGAATTTATTGAAATCTTATAAGGTTTAAGAGAACCTTGCTAGCACATAGTTAAACCTAATTCTTCTCTGGACTTCGATTGGATCAAGTCCATAGCATTAAATCTAACCTAAATCTATTTGGATTTAGCTAGGTGCCTAATTATAAGCTGAAGAGGATTAGATTATGTCAATGAGTTCGTAATCTAATCTTCTCTTTTTCTCCCTTGATATTTTCTTTTGAAGTAGAGAATTGATGGAAAGAAGAGATGGCACCATCCTTCCTTTTTGGAAGGTCCAAGGGATGCCAACCCCTTGGAATAGTATGAGGAAGAGAGAGAGGCCTGCCCCCTCTCTTTGGTTTGGCATGGAAGGAGAGAGAGAGGGGCCATACCTCCTCTCTTGTATGAAAAAATTCTAGAAGGGGCACCAAGGGTTCGCACCCCAACTACCTACCTCTCTTGATGAGGGGCACCCACTTAGTCTGCCTATTTTGACTATGGCACCCCATCTATTTGTCAAAAGAGATTTAGACCCTACCAATTAAGTCTGATTTTAATAAAAAATAATCAGATTTAAAAGATAGAAATCCTTATGAGATAAGAACTAGCCTTTTTAGGTTGATTGATTTTTGATTTGGATCAAGGAAGGGTCTATATAAAGAGATAGTCTCTTAGGGTTTCAATTAATTGAATTTTGAGAAATCAAAACTTCTTCTCTCTCTTCTCCTCACCTCACCCTCTCTCCTTTTTCTCTTTTGGATGCCCAAGGGTTGGGCATCTATCTTCTACATGCCAGAGTTGAGAAGAGGGTCTCTTCTACAGTAAAGAATAAGGAAAAAAAGGCTGCAGTTCTAGGGTTAAAGCTGCAGTCAAGATCAATTGCTAATCAAAGTTCAAAAAGGCAAAGATCCTACTTGAAGAAGATAGATCTACCATGAGAAAATAGATTCGAGATTGATCCCGGTGGATACCTGTAAAGGCTGGATACCTGTGCGGCTCAAGGACCTTCAAATCTAAGATCATCGGTAGCGATCAATTTCAACCCGCGCAAAGGTATTGAGATTTGATCTCTTTTTTATTTTTATTTTTAGATTATATACATATTTTTATCCCTGGACTCGGGTGGGATTAGATAAAATCTAATGCATGTGGGTTAAAGGGTTTAACCTGATTCGTTTATGCTATTCTTGAAAAAGATTTTTGAAATCTATGCATGCATCCTATCCGATTTTCCAACACACCGACCATTTGTTTGGGAAAAAGAGCCATACTTTCCCCCTCTTTCTCTATAAATCTCCCATTATAGCCGGCAAGCCAGCAGTTGGGATAAGTTCATGGTCGATCGTCGGTGGTTGAGAAGGAATAGTGGGCCACCGACATGACTCATTGATGAAAAGGGGATCACTAGCCATAGGGTTTTCCACCCCTTCAGTCGTAATCAAGAAAGGATGAAGAAAATAAGTGCATGGGTTCTGGGTTTTGGATTTTAATCTAAAATCTGAAACATAATTCTCCTCGTTGACTTAAAAGGGGATTTTTACAATTTAGTCCCTAACAAAAGTAATTAATTCCATAAAAGTCTCTCTAAAATTGCATTTTGGTTCCTGTAATAAAGTGTATTACATAAAGATTATTGTATTATTATTTAGTCTCCATAATAAAATTTATTACATAAAGATCCTCTAATAATTATAATAAGATTCTTATCATATGGTTTTATGGCATAAAAATTCATAAATTTGCACATTGTATGCTTTCTTATGTATTATTTCATTTATTTATATGCAAATAAAGTATTGCATGCCTATTATTACATTCTTGATGATGCATCCCTGACTTATTTTGCACGTAAAATTTATTGATACTATTTATATGGAATTGAAAGTTTTTTGTTTCATTGTTTCGATGTGATCATCAAAATGACCATTACCTCTTAAAATTCAAAATTTTTTATAATGAATAATTCTGGATAAATGTAATTGATCCAATAAAGTATCATAATTGCATCTAAGCTACTAAAATATTGATTCACTCTTAAAGAAGCATCTTCATGTTCGTTGTTAGATAGATGAAATAGTAGGATTGTATATTACATCGAATGATATTTTCATATTCAAAGGTATAATATTTGCTTGTACCCAATATGCATATCTTGTTATGTTCACTAGTGATATAATATATCACTAAATGGATATAGCCACTACCATGTTATAACGCTCGCCCATAGGAGAGATATTATGATGCATCTGGTTGCCCACCAAAATTAAATATTAAGAAATTCATTTATTTGGATAAATTTTTATTATTAATTAGTCTCATTATTTGATAAAAATGTAAGCATGTATTATTTGTAGCATTAGTTCTCACAATAATCGATGGCAATATACAAAATTTTTTTTTCTTAATGAATCAAATTTTTTGCAATAAAAAGAAAGAATAATGCTCATATTAAGATATGCTAAACTTGATTTGGCACTTTGAATGGATAAATCTTCATAGCTTACAAAGGAAAGTATACTAGAATAGAAGATCTTTTTTTTAGAAATAGGAGTGTTCCAACCACTTCAGTCTACACTTAAAGAAATCTAATGTAGTATATTAGGGGATCTATCCCTTCATGTCATAAGACACATGATTTCTTAAATGTTGTAGAGCAACAATGTAAGCTCTAACAAGGCAAATGTCGGTATCCATGAGCATATTATGAAGATGAGAAATATTATAGTTCAGTTAAATAATATTAAGATTTTTGTATCAGATGCATTCCTAATCTATTCTAATTTTACTTCTTTTTCATCAGAGTATGATCTCTTTAAAGTTTCCTATAATACATACAATAAGGATAGGATAGTTAAAATTGATCAAATATATGCAAAAGAAGAAGAGATTGAGAGAGAAGAAGATAGAGAGTGTAAACTTTGTTTCATATCCAGTTACTAAAAAAGTAGGTAAAAAAATATTGTATCCAAAGCAAAAGGGCAGAAAGCATTTACTATGGCATTAGGTGAAGCCAACAATAAGATTATCAAATGCTTTTTCTACAGAAAGGAGGGATCCCTAAAGAAAAACTGTATAAAGTATAAAAAATGGTTGTAAAAAAAAGATACCTTTTATTCTTGTATGTATTTTGAATCTAATTTAGTAAATATTTCTAATTCTATCTAGTTTATTAACTCAGATCCCCTCATGTCATAAGACACATGATTTCTTGAATGTTGCAAAGCAGCAATTTCTAAGTCTGATAGGGCAAAGGTCGGTATCCATGAGCATATTATGAAGATAAGAAGTATTGCAGTGCAGTTAAATGATATTAAGATTTTTATATCAGATGCATCCTTGATTTATTTTAATTTTACTTCTTTTTCATCAGAGTATGATCTTTTTAAAGCTTCCTATAATACATACAATAAGGATAGGATAGTTAATACTAATCAAATATATGCAAAAGGAGAAGAGATTAAGAGAGAAGAAGATAGAGGGCATAAACTTTATTTCACATCAAGTGACTAAAAAAGTAGGTAAAAGAATATTATATCCAAAGCAAAAGGGAAGAAAATGTTTACTATGGCATTAGGTGAAGCCAATAATAAGGTTATCAAATGCTTTTTCTATAGAAAAGAGGGACCCCTAAAGAAAAACTATATAAAATATGAAAAATGGTTGTGAAAGAAAGATACCTTTTATTCTTGTGTATATTTTGAATCCAATTTAGTAAATATTTCTAATTCTACCTAGTTCATTGATTTTAATATATTTTTGCAAATTGCCAACAACTTGCAAAACTTTCTATTAAGAAGGCCTCTGACTGAAAGTAAACAATCCATTGTTATTGGAAATTAAGCATGTTTACTTATTAGAATAGTTAGTTGCTATGGGATAGTCTTAGATTCTGGAGTGGGTTTTTATATTTCTTTTGAAAATTCTTCTATATTATGACATCAAAAATTATGGCATATCTCTAAAGAAAGAGTCAAAAGGCTAGTGAAGGATGGGACCTTAAGATTATTAAATTTTACTGATTTTATGATCTGTGTTAACTGCATAAAGGCAAAACAGACATACACATCGAAGGATGCCAGGAGGAGTGAAGAACCTTTGAAAATCATTCACATTGATGTATGTAGACATTCCCATATCTAATAGCTAAAAATTATTTTCCCACATTCATTAACGAGTATTCACGGTATATGCATCTATATTTTCTATTTGATAAAGCTGATATTTTTGAGACCTTTAAGGAATTCAAAATTGAGATAGAAAGACTATTAGAAAAGGTGATTAAAATAGTTAGATCTGATAAAGATGGCAAATAGTATAGTAAACATCTAGAGATGGAACAAGGACTAGGACCATTAATGAAATTTCTAAAGGAATAGGCGTTATATTCTAGTACACAATATCAAGCACCCCAGATCATAAGGTTGTAGTTAAAAGAAGGAATCAAATGCTTAAAGAAATGGTTCAGGAGGTGATAAGTTATTCTATCCTACTTATTCCCTTATGGGGTGAGACTATAAAGATAATTATGCATGTATTATATAGGATCCCTACCAAGATAGTTCAAAAGACTTCTCATGTGCTATAAACTGGTAGGAAATCTAGTTTAGGACATGCATATATGGAGATATCTGATTGAAGTCAAAGTTTACAAATGATAAGAGAAATATGTTTGATCTCAGAACAACTGGTAGTTTTTTTCATTGGTTATCCAAAGATGTCAAGAGGTATAGATTTTATTATTCATCTCATACATCATAGATAGTAGAAACTAATAAAGTAAAAAAAATTGTTATGATAACTTATACTATAATCAACTTAGGTTGGTGTCCCTATGTCCCTAGTGTCTACCCATCTATGTTCATGTTATGTCTGATTCTATGGATTATAATTCAATCTCGTATGCTTTAAGATCATATTAAGTGTCATGCATTTGATTCAAGAATATGAGCCATAGGATCACAGTAACTACTATATACTCAGGGAGAACTTTCCCCACAAGCATGTAAGGTATCTCATCATGATATCATAAAGCAATAATGGAATAAAATTTAAATAATTAATACTCAACTTTAGTTTAATTAACTAAATCAAATATCTTATAAAATAATATTCTATGATCTTACATCAAATTTTAATAAATACTAATAAAAAAAATATATCAAAGTTTTCCTCTTGTTCTCTCTCCCATAATGAATCCCCGAGTCAAGCTTATCCTCTAAATCTATAAAAATAGTAAAATATAAAGAGACAATCTAGTAAGCAATATACACTTTAGTTAGATAAATCAAATAATAATAATATACTAAAAATAAGCATTCAAAGTGCATCAATCCAAAATATATAACAGTAATCAAAATAAGATCCATACGAATTCATTTTCATTCATAAATAGATTTCTTTCAACATATCACACTAATCTCGACAACCATGACCTAAATCAAAGTACCAGCATATAATCATCACTAGTAGGATATTAAAATTTTAGCATTTAACTATTCCACTGACAGAATATTAAATTATCAACGGTTAACCCCTAGTGGCAGGATATCAAAGTACAAGCATTTAACCCCCACTGGTGGGATCCAATATATAGTCAGGCTATGTGTCAAATCCATCTAAAATAAAGGCACATTTCATATTCCAATTTGAAAACTTCATAAACTATGCGACATCAAAATCAATAAGACAATCCATATCAAATTTAATATGTTCAATCATAAATCATTTAACATATCAGAAAAGGGTTTATTCAAAAATTCAAAATACCATTTTTTAGGTTCATAAATCTCAAATAATTTAATATAAAAAATATTTTATAATTTATCAATAAATCTAAAAAATGTACAGCATTACTTATTGGATTTCTAGGTGATTAGCATGCAGATTTTTCATCTTATGAAACAATGCAGCAAAAAGGTAAGATTAAAACTATTTTAATCTAAAGCATGCTTGGATCTAATCCTAAAATCACCTATGCATTGTTTTAAATATGCTATAAAATAATTATTTTAGATCTAAAAATAAAATCAGGAAAGGAATAATGATTATCTTAATTGCTATCCTTTCTTCTTACTCAGATCGGATCCGATGAATGCCTGGGATTTCTATTGGAGCCGTGCAAGCATCCGATCCCTGCTAGTATCCATTTGGAGGTGGCCTGATCAAAGTACTGAGGCCATCAGAGTGCTAGCACCTTATAGATCTCGCTCCTTAGCTTGGATTTGAATCTCTTCTTCTAGATCTTGAAGAAGATAAAGGCTGTGCGAACCCTTTCATGCAGATCTGACGGGATTTGAATAGGATGCCAAGAAGAAGAACAAGAATCTTTCTCTTCCTTCTTCTTCTCTCTCCCTAATCTCTCTCTAGATCAGATCTGGAGGTGGGCATGATATCGAAGAATGGAGGAGGGGTGGCAATGAGATGAGGTCTAGCGATGATAAGGGAGCACCTCAATATTTCCCACACACCACATCCTCTCTTCTTATTTTTGTCACACAAAAATACCCCAATCCAATGCCCAAACCTGATAAGATAAGATCCCCTTCCTCATAAGGAAAAATTTTATTTGAATCAAATTCAAATAAAGAAAAACTTTTGGATGAGAGAGAGTCCCAGAGAGGTGGGGTGCCAACTATTGGTGCCCCTCTCTTTTCACGCATGCAAGCAACAAGGGGCGCACGTCTTCACATGTGACCTCTCTCTTTCTATGTGAAAGATGAGAGAGAAGCCCAATAAAATGTGGGTTGGCTTCCTAATTTGATTAGGTTTCAAATTGGATTTAATTTGAATCCAATTCAAGTTCAATTCAAATCAAATTCAAAAAGACTATCCAACCTAATCTAATCAGGATTGAAATCTAAGTCCAACTTGGATAACTAAACCCAATAAGTCAGAAATTAATTCAAATCTAATTAAATTAAATTTGATTTAAGTTAATTAGACTTGATCCATAATTTAATTAATCTCAATTATATTTCGATACTTGCAATTAAGTTCTTTTGCTGACAATTAGCAGTTACTAAATATGTAATCCTTACATAATTAGTAGGTTCTTAATTCAAACCATCAATTGAATTGATAATTTGATTATGATCCAAGCTATTGATCAGGTCATGCTCTTTTTGTGTGCAACCCCTCAAATTTTATTCTATCTGGTAGTGAGACATACCATGATCTTCATCACAGTATCATCAAAACTCTTTTCGATGGCTTGGAACATTTCCAACTCATCCCAACAAGGATCGTTGATCCAAAAATAATCCTAATGAGTTTTCACAATCCACCAGTGATGCTTAGTAGGATATAGTGGCAATCCAACAGAATAGAAAGATGAATTCCTAGGTGTAGTTATCATGTGATCAAGTTCTTCTATCGAAAGTCCTGATAGGATGTAGATCATGAAAATTCATCAAATCTTAAGCATCCATCATATACAAGACTTAATTAACTTGAGTTCAATTATGAATCCCATGAAAATTCTTTTTCCTTATCATGTTGCTGTGCCTACAGACTTAAAGACTCAGTCTTTTAGATCGCATAGACTACTCCTCAACTACTAAGGCCGATAGATCTCCTATATGTGTACACCTACTCCTACAGTGAACTTACTATAGCTAACAAACACTGCAAGGTCTTGAATGACTAGGGTGTTGGGAAATATGTCCCAAAAAGCCAATCGTCAAGCTATTGACGGTTGAGCAACCAAGTATTGTAATTGATTTCATCATAAGCTTTCATCTTCTAATGAACTCCGTTGTCATGATGAAGTCCTTAGGACTATTTAGATTCGATAAAGAGAGGATTTATCGATGAGTCCTTAAAATAGTTCACAACCAAATGATAGGCTATTAATAAGGACAACAGCTTCTATCGAGCATAGGTCGCTGTAGGCCATATGGGTTGGTTGTCCTCTTAACCAAAGAGTGTGGAGACACTGGTATGGCATACAAATGAGATGTAAGGGTACATCATCATTGAACGTGACCAACTCCAGAGCATTCTGCTGTCGAGAATGTCTCTGATAGGATATAGGTATAAGTGTCCCTTAGACCTGAGATCGCCTCAGTGACTTGCAAGCAACTCACTGTGCTTTGGTACTGGACTAACTGAATTTCTAATTCAGGGATGGAAGGCTTCTGGGCACAGTCAAGTACTTGTGAAGTCAGAGTGTGATCGAGATGGGATTGACCACTCCAAGAGTTGGAGAAGAATGAGTCGCTGTATTTCAATTTAGTAAAACCTTGGCCAGGGTAATCCATCAGATGGATTTGATATTTTGAAATACAATGTGGACAACCTGATCAGAGTTGACAGTTGAACTCTGGGGTGTCCTATGATCATTTTGGTCAAGGGGATGAATTATATGAAAACTATATCCGCATGGGTTCTAAGGATGTTGTTCTACACATTCGACCTATCCGGTCGTCGGGTATCATTGCTAGATGATCACTTCGATTGGTACAAGAATTTATTCTTATGCTATCGGCTTAGGTTTGGACCTATGAGGTCACACACATTAGAGTTCATGATCCAATCGGATGGTTGATCAACGATTAAGAATCGTTCTAGGATTAAATGATCAATACGATTGACATTTAACCCAGTGCAAGTGTTGCAGGAGGATCGATTAGCAATTTGATTGCTAATTGGCTTAATTTGATTAAACCAATGGATCGAGATTAAATCTAATTAAATATAATTTAATTAGATTTAGTTTAGACTTTATTGGATGAAGTCCAATTCGTTTATTGGATAAGCCAAGTGCAAGAAAAAAGTAGTCCTAGTTCAACTAGGACTTGGGTCAATCTAATTTCTAATTTGATTAGAAAATTAAATCAGATTTAAATCTAATTTAATCTGATTAAATTAGGTTCTTAATTGGGTTAAGATCTATTTTAATTGGATTGATCTAATTTTGATTTAATTTGGTTTGAGAAACCAAATTAAAACAAGTCATAAGATAGAATCCTAGTAAGACTAGGATTCCACCTTGCGCCACATAAGCCTTCCCCACGCCCTCTCTCTCATTCAATGCCAATCTTCTCTTATTTTGTGTGACAAAAGTCCTCTCCCAGGTCTCTCCCACGTTCACAAAAGGTTTTCTCTCTTCTTTCTTACATGGAAGGTGGTTTGGATCAAATCAAAGAGGAATAAGTTTGGATTTTGAATTCTATGAGATAGAGTTTTAGAAATCCAAAACTCTTTCAATTTTGCACTGAATTTATCCAAATTTTTTTTGAAATTTTTGTGACTTTTAGGGTACACATTGTGCACCCTTTTTTAGTAATCCATGCATGAAAATAAGGAGGATGTGCTCAAGAGTTGGGCGCCCCTTGTCTTGCCATGTTTGGATAAGCCTTGACTAGGTATTTGACCTAGACAAGGACTCTATCATATCTCTCTGTATAAAATGAGTTTCTTCATAAAATTTTCAAAGAAGATAGATATTTGAGAGTCCTTTGGGCCATCTAAAAATCAGAGAGAAAGACCTTTGGGTCATGGAGATATAATAGACACAAGTTAGGGTGTCTAGAGAGAGAAACGAGAAGAAGAAGAGGGTCTTCTTCTAGGGTTGTTTGTTTTCATATCTTTCCTCCCTCCATCTTGAGTTTTCTGAGAGCATCTCAGATCTGAAACTCCTCCTCCTACTTTTTATTTTTAGAAGAGTCCAAATCAAGAAGAAGGAGGCACCTGATCAACCATCAAAGAAGGATCTGCGCAGTACTAGCATACTATGCTGATTTCCTGAAGCAGGACTTCTGATCGAGATTCGTGGGCTCGTGTGGATGACTCCTAGAGGCCGGACACATGTGCGGCTTGCAACATCATCCTCAACCCCAGATCAGCAAGGTTAGAATGTCTAACTTGCAAGGTAATAGATCTGATCTATTGTTTAATATATACATTAGATGTAGTATAGAAACATGTTGATATGATCAACATGCAGTTCATGCTGTATATATATTTTTTAATTTTTGATTTAATACTATGTAATAATCATGTAATAAGATCTTAGATCTAAGAATTTTCTGATTTTAGAAAATAAATTTTTGATTTATTTTAGTTTTCCGCTGTATGATCTTGAAAAAGTTTCAAGATCTAACTCTGAAACCCTAGATCTGGTTCCTACAATTGGTATCAGAGCCTAGGTTCTTTATTACATGATTATTTATACATGCTTAGATTATTTCTTAGATTAAATCTAATTTATAATCTAATTATTAAATCTAAAATTAAAATTTTAGATCAATCATGAACTGCAAGGTTGTCCTGCTGTAAGGTTTACCCCTTACAGTGCAAAGGTTGTCCTAGTTTGTGTAGATCTATCTTTAATCATAAATTTGTTAGATATGATCTAGATTAAATTTATGATTTATTAAATTTAAAAGGTATTTAAATCTAAAATAAAATATCTTTGTTAATAATTTTTGTGCAAAGAAATTATTTAAAGTTGAAATTGTTTCAATTACATGAACCTGTTTAGATTAGATCTAAAGTAGTTTCATGTTTATTTCATTTGTATCTTGATTATGAATCAAACATGTAATATGGTTGGTAGAATCATATTATAAAATTATTTTACAAATATGAAAACTATTTTTTGAAAAGCCGAACCCAACCCTCAGCCCAAAACTTAATTAAGAATTAAGAAGTTGTTTGATTAGGTTCTAGGATTGTGAATTGAAGAACCTAAGACACAAACCATAATACATTAGGTTAATGGGTTAGTGGGAATTAGGTCCATTAATTGGGTTAGACCTATGGTTAGATTAAAGATGGACTTAATTAGAGAATTGACTAAATCTAATCAATTATTGTCTTAAATTAGGTCAAGGATTCTCTAGATCAATTACAATAGTTGTAGTTAGTCAAGTCCATGTCTTTAACGAGAACCAAATGAACTTGATTCTTGGCTAAGTGGTCTAGCATGAACTGTTAGGTTGATCTAATCGAAACTAATTAAACCAGTTGGTGTCTAAGGTAAACCAGATCGATGGTTTTTAATTGGGAGCCCACTTACCTGGCCATTTCTGATGGTGTCTAAGGCAAGCTTTGGCAGACCCTCCCACTGATCGAACTTACCTGGCCTCTTGGTGAAATTATGTTTTGATCGGATCACTTGACTATTCGAGCTGACCCATGTCAGCTAGGTAAATCAGTGTGACTGATTTAGGTGCTCCTAGACCAGTCCTTTTAATGGTCTCCCTTAAGCTGACTTGGTGAAGTCAGTGGGAAGATCATGATAAGCTGGTTCATCTGACCTCATCCTCTATATTATATAAATCTTCTAAAATTATTAGGTCCTTAAAATGATAAAGTTATGGAGATAACTGAGTCATAGCCTCCCATTAAGGTGTTTGATAATGAGTCCATTAACTCAATAATCATTGCGGACCCAAAGGCCTGGTGCTTGTTGACTAATGGAATTATCACTCATCATATGACGACTTGGAAGTGTCTCTCTAATGGTGGTTAGGTGAGCCAACCAAAGTTGGGCTTAATCATTCGTTGGTTAGATACACCAAGTATGATCATGTTAATGGTTGGACCTAACCGGATCCTTACAGTAGAGGCCAAAGCCTACTGATTAGGTTTCTGGGGCAAAATTAAAATTACTAGAAATTGTTTAGAGTAACAATTGATTATGAACCTACCCTTAGATGTACATGGGTTGGCCAACCAAAGTTGAGCTTGTGTGCAGTCTAAGTGGATTCTAGTACCCACTAAGGAATTAGAAAAATTCCTCGAATTGGAGGTAGAGGCTACCAATTCGAATAAAATAGTGGGAGAAACCTTTTGATTAAAGTTCAAATCTTTAGGTTTAATGAATCAATTACTAATTAGGTTATGGTTCTCCTTTGTGCAAATATAGCCACTTTCCTATCGCTCCGATCATTGTTGGACAATGATAAGTTGGTGGGACCCAACTTCGGTAGCTGGTACCGAAAGTTGAAGATAGTCCTGGAGCATGAATGGATCCTATATGTGATAATGGATCCTGCACCTGAGGAGCCAGCTGCCAATGCACTTGGAACAGTCAGAGACACTTACCAAAAGTGGCTCAATGATCAAACCATGGTGCACTGTATCATGCTGGCTGCCATGAGCGATGAGTTTAGTCACAGATTCGAGATGGCTCAGCTAAAAGACATGCTTCAAGTGTTAGAGGATGCCTTTGGCACACCCGATGACGTAGAGAGGCACAAGACTAGTTGTGCCATCTTCAATACCAAAATACGGGATGGTGCCTTTATCACTGATCATGTATTGTACATGATCGAGCTGATGGAATGATTGAGCAAGCTTAGCTTTCCCTTGCATGAGCAGCTTGGGAAAGATGCAATACTGAACTCGCTGTCTAAGTCTTATCTCCCATTCCTCACTCATTATAGAATGACAAAGCCTGAAGTAAACTACCATGGGTTACTGGGGTTGCTTCAGAACTTTGAGAAGGATCACCAACTCCACAAGGAGTTGGTGAACTTAGTGGGAGGTTCGTCTTCTGATTCTCGACCTTTTAAGAAAGGGAAGAAGAACAAGAAGAAGAAAGTGAAGAAGGTGCAAGTTTAGGCTGGGACATCAGTGCAGAGCCAGACCAAAAATATCAAGCCTGATAAGAGTCTATTCTACTAGCAAACACCCTAAATTAGATAGTGTGTTAGATATCTACTTATGGCATTGGAGGCTAGGTCATATAAACAAGAACAGAATAAACAGGTTGACTCAAGAGGGAATCCTCAAAGTCAGTGATTGTGAATCACTTCCAACCTATAAGTCCTGTCTTCTTCGTAAAATGATCAAGTCAACTTTTACTGAAAAAGGTGAGAGAGCTACTGAGCTCTTGGGCCTAGTACATACTGATGTATGCGGGCCCATGAGCACCAGTGCTAGAGGTGGATATTTCTACTTCATAACTTTCACGGATGACCTATTCCGATATAGATATGTCTATCTGATGAAACATAAGTCAGATTCATTTGAAATGTTCAAATGATTCCGAAGTGAAGTAGAAAAATAAACTGGAAAGAGTATTAAAACTCTTCGATCTGATCGAGGAGGAGAATACCTTTCTAGTGAGTTTCTCACATATCTAGGAGAGAATAGGATTCTCTCCCAATGGACTCCTCTAGGAACACCACAGCATAATGGTGTGTCTGAAAGGAGGAATCGAACTCTGTTAGACATGGTCCGATCCATGATGGATTTTGCTAGCTTGCCGATATCCTTCTGGGGATATGCACTCGAATCGGCCTGTTATCTGTTAAATAGGGTTCCAAGTAAGTCTGTAATTAAGACTCCATATGAGATATGGACAGGACGTAAGCCAGCACTTTCACACCTTGGGTTTGGAGGTGCTCGGCCTATGTCAAACAATTAGTCACAGACAAACTTGGACCTAGGTCTGACAAATGCTCATTCATAGGATACCCCAAAGAGACAAAAGGATATTTTTTCTACCATGCTGATGAACAAAAGGTGTTCGTCAGCCTTAAGGAAATTTTTTTAGAAAAGGAGTTCCTTGGTGAAGGAACCGTTGCCTCTAAGGTTGAACTTGATGAAGTTCAACAGGTAGAAGGACCGACACCAATAGTTGAACCTGAGTCGGATATGATTAGATCAAATCCGAAGCCCAATGTACCTGTATCATTAAGGCGATCCGATAGAGTACCGCATCAGTCGGATAGATACTATGATTTCTTGATCTAGGATGGTGATCCCATCGATTTTGATGAGAATAATGAGGATCCGAGCACCTATATGGATGCAATCCAGAGACCTAATTCTGAGAAATGGCTTGAAGCCATGAAATCCAAAATGAAGTCCATGAAGGTCAACGATGTATGGACATTGGTTGACCCACCTAAAGGGGTTAAACCCATTGGGTGTAAATGGGTCTTCAAAAGGAAGAGGGGTGCAGACGGAAAGGTAGAGACCTATAAAGCCCATCTGGTCACCAAGGGGTATCGTCAATGTTATAGTATTAACTATGACAAGACGCTTTCACCTGTGGCAATGCTTAAATCTATTCGGATAATGCTTGCAATAGCTGTCCATCTGGATTATGAGATCTGGCAGATGGATGTAAAGACAGCTTTCCTGAATGGAGAGCTAACCGAAGAGGTGTATATGATACAACCTGAGGAGTTTACATCCACAGATGAGTCCAAGGTGTGCAAGCTTCAGAGATCTATTTATGGATTGAAGCAAGCTTCTCAGAGTTGGAACATGCATTTTGATAAGGTGATCAAAACGTATGGCTTCATTAAGAATGGAGAAGAGTCCTGCATCTATAAATGGGCAAATGGTCCAATTGTGGTATTCCTTGTCTTGTACATGGTTCACATTCTCTTAATCGGGAATGACATCCCTGCACTACAGGGAATAAAAGTTTGGTTATCATCACAGTTCTCCATGAAGGACTTGGGTGAAGCATCCTACATCCTAGGGATGAAGATCTATAGGGATAGATCCAAAAGGATGCTTGGGTTATCCCAGTCCATGTGTTAGGATTTGATACCTTGAGATTTAGCCCACATTAAGCCTACAACGAGGTTCGCGGTAAAAAACAGAGTCCAATGAGACCAAGATCACCTGAAACGAAGCTCGGATGGAAAAGATATGAGCTTTTGAAGTTGGCACGAGATTCGAGGTGATGGAGGACCATCGGCGATCGACGGCAGGCGGCAGCGGTGCGGCCGCAGGCAGCGGCACACGGGACGGGCGACCCAAGCCCGCGCGGGATGCGCGGCCCAGGCGGGCGCGCGGCCCAGGCGGGCGCGCGGCCCAGGCGGGCGCGCAGCCCAGGCGGGCGCGTGGCCCAGCCTGGCGCATGGCCCAGGCAGGCGCGCAGCCCAGTTGGGCGCGCGGCCCAGGTGCACGCAGCCCCGCGCACGGGAGCAGGCCAGCCCAGATCGCCTGCTGGCCCTATTCTCCGGTCCACCATGGATCGGGCGGTCCACGACTGGGCCTGTGGACCGCGTGGGCATTTTCCATGCATTTCTTGCGGTCCACGACACTATTCCATGGATCAAAGCACGATCCGACAGCATGGGTGGCTCTCGATCTTGATCTGACGGTCCAAGGGATTTTTTGGCTTTGTTTAGGACTCCTAATCCCTCTCTAATCATGTTTAAACCTAATTTTAACCCTTTAAAAGCCTGTGCGTGAAACAGAGAGGTGGGGGATTGGTTTCTTGCACTGTACGAAGCCCGTACGAACCCGATTGAAGAGAGAGAGGCGGAAGCGCTGAGAGAGAAGGAGCAGGAGGCTCCTAGATAGCGGTCACCAGGCACTTCAGGGGTTCAGGGGGTCTTCAAGAGAGAGAGAGTTTTTGTGAGGGAAACTTTAGGTGAGAGAAAATTGGGTGTACAAGGGTTGAGGGTGAGGTCTCCTCTTGTAAAATTTCTTTTTCATAGTGAAGTTTGCATGCCCCGTGGAGGCGAGCCCTTTTGTGGCTGATCCATGTATTTTGATTATTTTTCCTTTTGTTTTGTTTCTTCTTTCTTCCTGCTGCATCGCGTGGTACTGAAAGGATCTTGAGAGGTGGTGTCCTGGCCAGACATCCACCCAACAAGTGATATTAGAGCAAGGCGGTATAAGGATGCAGATTGCAGCGGTGGTGAGCAAGATTGAAGATGGAGAATACAGGAACAATCAAGATGGAGATCAACAAGTTCGATGGTAAGAGCAATTTCTTCTTGTGGCAGGCAAGGGTGAAGGATGTGCTCATCCAACAGGGGTTGATCGATGCTCTCTTGTGCGATGAGAAGCCGACCACCATGGAGGTACGAGATTGGAAACGGCTACAGATGCAGGCGGTGAGTACCATCCGCATGTACCTGGTGGATGAGGTGGTGATCTATGTGCTGAGCGAGACTTCTCCGACGGTGCTGTGGTCGAAGCTCGAGGAGTTGTACATGGCGAAGTCTCTCACCAACACTCTTTTCCTCTGGAGGCAGTTTTATCAACTGCGGATGACTGAGGGACAGAGCGTGCAGGAGCATCTAAGTCACTTCCAGAAGATCCTCATCGACCTCCTCAGCATTGGCGAGAACGTTGAGGAGAAGACCAGGGCGCTGGTTTTGCTGGCGTCGCTTCCTCCTTCGTACGAGTCCTTGGTGATTGCTCTTCTAGTGGGGAAGAGCACCATCAAGATGGATGAGGTTACCGCGGCGATACTCCAGAACGAGGTTCTCAGGAGGGAGAACCCAGCTTCAAGCTCAGGTGGCGGTAGCTCAGCTTTGGTGGCTTCTGGAGGAGCAGGAGGTGATAGACGGAGCAACAGGAGATCGCAACGAGGGCGGTCCAAGTCCAGGAGGGACTTGAGCAAAACCAGGTGTTACCAGTGTGAGGAGTTGGGGCATCTAGCCAGAGATTGCCCTCAACTCAAAAATCGGATGGTGGCTGCTATAGCGACGGCCAGCAGCGATTTAGATGGAGATGTCCTGGAGATATCTGACGAGGTATCTACTTCTTCCCAGCAGTGGATATTAGATTCTGCATGCCCCTATCATGTGTGTTGCAGAGAGGAGCAGTTTGACTCCCTGGAGAATAGTGAGGGCACTGTATATCTGCTGGATGGATTGAGCTGTGCGATCAGAGGCATTGGGACGGTCAGCTGGAGGACACATGACGGTGCAGTGAAAAGATTAGGGGAGGTCGATACATATCCGATTTCAGGCAGAATCTTATCTCACTTAGCAGATTGGATTCGAGAGGCTACAGGATGGTAGCTGGTGGAGGAATCCTGAGGGTGCTACACGATAATAGGATTGTGCTGGAGGGGAAGAAGGGGAGCAGAGGACATTATTACCTGGCGGGGAGCCCAGTGCGAGGTGGAGCTTCGGGAGCCAGTGGAGCCCAGAGCAAGGTGGAGCTCCAGAAGGTGGATCGGGTATGAGACAGGAGACTCGAGAGGATGAGAGGCGACGTCGCAAGGTGAGATTCCTATTGCCGCAGGATGATGCCCCGAGTAGGTCTCAGGTCAGGAGGAGCACAGCATACGATGGAGATGGGATCGAGCAGCTTGGCTCGACTCCCATGTTTGCCCATCCATGATCAGCAGGCGATTGCCCCAGGGCATGGGGCGAGGAGATCCAGAAGCTCTCGAAGTTTGGAGGAGGTCGAATATCGAGTCGAGGTGGATATTGTTAAGATTTGATGCCTCGAGATTCAGCCCATATTAAACTCACAGCGAGGTTCGTGGCAAAAAATGGAGTCCAACGAGACCAAGATCACCTGAAATGGAGCTCGGATGGAGGGGATACAAGCTTTTGATGTCAGCACAAGATTCGAGGCGATGGAGGACCATCGGTGACCGGCGGCAGGTGGCAACGGTGCGGCCGCAGGCGGCGGTGCGCGGGATGCGTGACCCAGGCCCGCGCGGGATGCGCGACCCATGCGGATGGGCGGCCCATCCGGGAGCGCGGCCCAGGCTGGCGTGCGGCCCAAGCGAGCACGTGGCCCAGGCCGACGCGCGGCCCAACCGGGCGCATGGCCCAAGCACGAGCAGGCCCACGCGCGGGAGCGGGCCGGCCCAGACGGCCTGCTAGCCCTATTCTCCGATCCACCGTGGATCGGGAGGTCCACAGCTGGGCCTATAGACCGCGTGGGCATTTCCCACGCATTTCTCGCAGTCCAGGATACTATTCCATGGATCGATGTGCGATCCGATGGCATGGGTGGCTCCCGATCTTGATCCGACGGTCCACGAGATTTTTTGGCTTTGTTTAGGACTCCTAATCCCTCTCTAATCACGTTTAAACTTAGTTTTAACCCTTTAAAAGCCCGTGCGTGAAACAAAGAGGTGGGGGATCGATTTCTTGCGCCATATGAAGCCCGTACGAACCCGATTGAAGAGAGAGAGGCAGAAGCGCTGAGAGAGAAGGAGCAGGAGGCTCCTGGACAGCGGTCGCTAGGCACTTCAGGGGTTCAGGGGGGTCTTCAAGAGAGAGAGAGCTTTTGTGAGGGGAACTTCAGGTGAGAGAGAATTGGGTGTACAAGGGTTGAGGGTGAGGTCTCCTCTTGTAAATTTTTTTTTCATAGTGAAGTTTGCATGCCCCATGGAGGCGAGCCCTTTTGTGGCTGATCCATGTATTTTGATTATTTTTTCTTTTATTTTGTTTCTTCTTTCTTCCTGCTGCATCGCATGGTACTGAAAGGATCTTGGAAGGTGGTGTCCTGGCCAGACATCCACCCAACACCATGTACATAGACACTGTGCTGAAGAGGTTCAGCATGGAGAATTCCAAGAAGGGCTATCTACCGATAGGCCATGAAATTTCTCTCTCTAAGAAGGATTGTCCGATAACTCCTGAAGAGAGAGAGCGTATGAGTAGAGTCCCATATACTTCAGCCGTGGGATCTATCATGTATGCCATGATATGTACAAGACCAGATGTGGCATACTCACTAGGAGTAGTGAGTAGATACCAATCTGATCCTGGAGAAAATCACTGAAAAGTGGTTAAAGCCATTCTTAAGTATTTGAGAAATACTAAGGACCAATGGTTGGTTTATGACGAGTCAGATCTGAAACTTGTGGGGTTCACAGACTCTAGCTTTCAATCTGACCATGATGACAGTAGGAGCATGTCAGGTTATATCTTTACTCTGAATGGTGGTGCCATCTACTGGAAGAGTTTCAAGCAGCATACTATGGCAGACTCTGTTTGTGAAGCAGAGTACATCGCAGCATCGGATGCCGCGAAGGAAGCTGTGTGGCTGAGGAAATTCATCAACGAGCTCAGAGTAGCACCCTCCCTCAATGGTCCAATCCTGCTCTACTGCGACAGCACTGGTGCCATAGCTCAGGCAAAGGAACCCAAAGCACATCAGCAGCAAAGCACATCTTGCGCCGCTTCCACCTGATCTGGGAGATCGTGGATCGAGGTGACGTCGATCTTCAGAAGGTCGACGGAAAGGAGAACCTGGCCGACCCCTTCACTAAAGCCCTGGCGATAAAGGAGTTCGACAACTACAAGTCGAAGATGGGTATTAGATAATGTGATGAGTGACTTTAGGACAAGTGGGAGTTGTTGGGAAATATGTCCCAAAAAGCCAATCGTTAAGCAGTTGACGGTTGAGCAACTAAGTATTGTAATTGATTTGTTAATAAATAAAATATATTTGGCATTTTCATCATAAGCTTTCATCTTCTAATGAACTCCGTTGTTATGATGAAGTCCTTAGGACTATTTAGATTCGATAAAGAGAAGATTTATCGATTAGTTCTTAAAACAGTTCACGATCAAATGATAGGCTGTTAATAAGGATGACAGCTTCTATCGAGCATAGGTCGCTGTAGGCCATATGGGTTGGTTGTCCTCTTAACCAAAGAGTGTGGAGACACTGGTATGGCATACAGATGAGATGTAAGGGTATATCATCATGGAACATGACCAACTCCAGAGCATTCTGCTATCGAGAATGTCTCTGATGGGATATAGGTATAAGTGTCCCTTAGACCTGAGATCGCCTCAGTGACCTGCAAGCAACTCACTGTGCTTTGGTACTGGACTAATTGAATTTCTAATTCAGGGATGGAAGGCTTCTGGGCACAGTCAAGTACTTGCAAAGTTAGAGTGTGATCGAGATGGGATTGACCACTCCAAGAGTTGGAGAAGAATGAGTCGCTGTATTTCAATTTAGTAAAACCTTGGCCAGGGTAATCCATCAGATGGATTTGATATTTTAAAATACAATGTGGACAACCTGATCAGAGTTAACAGTTGAACTCTGGGGTGTCCTATGATCATTTTGGTCAAGGGGATGAATTATATGAAAACTATATCCGCATGGATTCTAAGGATGTTGTCCTACACATTCGACCTATCCGATCGTCGGGTACCATTGCTAGATGATCACTTTGATTGGTACAAGAATTTGTTCCTGTGCTACTGGCTTAGGTTCGGACCTATGAGATCACACACATTAGAGTTCATGATTCGATCGGATGGTTGATCAACGATTAAGAATCATTCTAGGGTTAAATGATCAATACGATTGACATTTAACCCAGTGCAAGTGTTGTAGGAGGATCGATTAGCAATTCGATTGCTAATTGGCTTAATTTGATTAAGCCAATGGGCTAAGATTAAGTCTAATTAAATATAATTTAATTAGATTTGATTTGGGCTTGATTGGATGAAGTCCAATTGGTTTATTGGATAAGCCAAGTGCAAGGAAAAACTAGTTCTTGTTCAACTAGGACTTGGGTCAATCTAATTTCTAATTTGATTAGAAAATTGAATCAGATTTAAATCTAATTTAATCTGATTAAATTAAGTTTTTAATTGGGTTAAGTCTTATTTTAATTGAGTTGATCTAATTTTGGTTTGATTTGATTTGAGAAACCAAATTAAAACAAGTCATAAGATAGAATCCTAGTAAGACTAGGATTCCACCTTGCGCCACATAAGCCTTCCCCACATCCTCTCTCTCATTCAATGCCAATCTCCTCTTATTTTGTGTGACAAAAGCCCTCTCCCAGGTCTCTCCCATGTTCACAAAAGGTTTCCTCTCTTCTTTCTTACATGAAAGGTGGTTTGGATCAAATCAAAGAGGAATAAGTTTGGATTTTGAATTCTATGAGATAGAGTTTTAGAAATCCAAAACTCTTTCAATTTTGCACTAAATTTATCCAAATTTCTTTTGAAATTTTTATGGCTTTTAGGGTACACATTGTGCATCCTTTTCTGGTGATCCATGTATGAAAATAAAGAGGAGATGCTTAAGAGTTGGGCGCCCCTTATCTTGCCATGTTTGGATAAGCCTTGACTAGGTATTTGACCTAGACTCTAGCATATCTCTCTATATAAAATGAGTTTCTTCATGAAATTTTTGAAGAAGATAGAGATTTGAGAGTCCTTTGGGCCATCCAAAATCAGAGAAAAAGATTTTTGGGTCATGGAGATATAATAGACACAAGTTAGGATGTCTAGAGAGAGAAACGAGAAGAAGAAGAGGATCTTCTTCTAGGGTTGTCTGTTTTCATATCTTTCCTCCCTCCATCTTGAGTTTTCTGAGAGCATCTCAGATCTGAAACTCCTCCTCCTACTTTCTATTTTTGAAAGAGTCCAAATCAAGAAGAAGGAGGCACCTGATCAACCATCAAAGAAAGATCAGCGCAGTACTAGCATACTGTGCTGATTTCCTGAAGCAGGACTTCTGATCGAGATTCGTGGGCTCGTGTGGATGACTCCTAGAGGCCGGATGCATATGCGGCTTGCAACATCATCTTCAAGCCCAGATCAGCAAGGTTAGAACATCTAACTTGCAAGGTAATAGATCTGATCTATTGTTTAATATATACATTAGATGTAGTATAGAAACATGTTGATATGATCAACATGTAGTTCATGCTGTATATATATATATATTTTAATTTTTGATTTAATTCTATGTAATAATCATGTAATAAGATCTTAGATCTAGAGATTCTCTATTTTAGAAAATAAATTTTGATTTATTTTAGTCCTCCGCTGTATGATCTTGAAAAAGTTTCAAGATCTAACCCTGAAACCCTAGATCTGGTTCCTACATAGGGATCATATTTGAATGACTAGGGATCATATTTATGTATTGTCAAACTACAACAACCCCATTATGAGCAATTGAGATACCACAATTAAAGAGCTACTCATATAATTACAACATCGAGATAGTCACTAATTAGTAAGTAAACATCCAAGTGACTTTTTATTCTTGATCATACTCAGTATCATTGTTCTCTAACAACCACCTGCACTCTCATCCTAGTATTTTCGTACTATAAATTTAAGATTCATCTATCCAAAAGAAAATGATCCGTGCACCGATCTTGATGGATTAATTATCATGCTCATGATGATTCAACGATCGAAAGTAATTCAGGAGTTAATCTATAATGACACATATCTCAAATTTTCAACTCTTGAGAATATGTGTCATTGACCATTAACTCCTTAGATGATTCTAGGACACATTACTCTTGAATAAAAATAATTATCTATATTATTAAATTTAATAAATCAAGTACAAGAATATATTTTGAAATTAATACTATGTGTCAGTCAATAATTGGCTTTCCAGATCATACATTTAATAATCTTCTACTTGACCTAAAGCCAATTGCCCGCAAACCTAAGTCCCATCTTCTCAAGATAGACTTCAGTCTTTAGCTGGCAAAATGGCTTAGTCAGTGGATCCACCATGTTATCCATGCGGTTAACTCTCTTCACCTTGACATCTTCCATGTCAGGATTGTCACGTATTATCTAAAGTCACTTTTCCATGTGCTTGGTATTCTGGTGAGACTCAGGCTTTGTTAGCTAAGGGCTATGGTGATGATATTGTTGCAGACATCTTGATGCAGACTCTCTACCATCAGTGTCAGATGCAAAATCTGAGTTTGTGTATCCTCAAACCCTACAATTCAAATCCTTCAAAAATCAAAATAAATTCTTAGTACTTCTCGAGTACTTAAGGATGTTTTTCATAGCTATCCAGTGTCATACACCTGGATTCGATTGATATCTGCTTGTGACACTCACAGTAAAATTATATCAAGTTGAGTACATTGCAGGGTATTCATAAGGCTCCCAATAGTCAAAGTATAAGAGATCCAGTCCATGAGCTAAATCTCCTCAAATGTGTTTGGATACATCTTTTTGGAGAGATACATGCCTTGCCTAAGGGGTAAAATTTTTTTTTTTGAGTTTCCATACTGAACCTCTTCAATACCTCCTTTATATACTTTTCCTGTGAAAGTCCTAATATCCTTTTAGATCTGTCTCTACAGACCTTTATCCCAAAGATATAGGATGCTTCTCAAGATTTTTCATGAAGAATACTTTAGACAACCATATTTTAACCAAAGTCAATATGGAAACATCTTTTTCAATCAGAAGAATCTCATCCTCCCTTTGTCTCTCTTATAAACACATTTCTTAGACACTCATTCCTGATGAAATCAAATAATTTCATCACATCGAATATTCCAACTCTGAGATATTTGTTTCAGTCCATTGCAACTTGCTTAACTTATGATCTCCATCACTGAAAGTGAAATCCAAAAGGCTACCCCATATAGAATCTTTCTCAAAGTATCCATTCAGGGAGGTAGTTTTCATATCCATTACCAGATTTATAATCATAGTATGCCATAAAATCAGGTAGTGTCTAGATGGATTTTAGCATGGCTACAAACAAAAAATCTCCTGATAGTCAATGCTTTTGCATTGATTATAATTTTTTGCCATAAGCCTTGCATATAGTTCTCTACCTATCCATCCAAACTTATCTTCCTTTTATAGATCCTTAAGCATCCAATAGGTACTATATCTTTTGGTGGATCTACTAAGATCAGATTTGATTGAAATGTATCAAGTCAACCTTTGATTTTATTGCTTTCATCCATTTCTCAGAATCTATGTCTAACATCGCCTTATTGTAGGTTTTGGGATTATCTTCATGTTTCCTATTTCCTATGAGGAATATTTTTTTTACTTTCTTTATCAGAATACCTTAAGTATCTTTCGAAAAGATGAAAAATCCTACTCAATATATGAGGTGGAAGAGGTCCTACACTAACTGACTCAGATTGAATGAGTTCAGCTAGATCTTCAGCTCATTGCTATTCAAAGACTTTCTCTTCGAGCTCAATTTTCTCCCACTATACCATCTTGGATAAATTATTTTTTAAGAATATGGTATGATGGGTCACAATCATATTGTGATCTACTGAGAAGTACAATTATATTCTAACAACTCTTTAAGATATCTTATTAAGCGAGCCTTTATAGACCTAGCCTCTAACTTGTTAGCCTGTTATCTTTCGACATGGGCTGACAATCCCATTCGATAGATTAAAGTATGTCTCTAAAGAAATAAGAGTTAGAGAGTGAGTGAATCTCATAATGGATCGAACTATATCTAATAAGGTCTAATTCCTCCTATATCCATACCCAATTAGTATCTGAAGGAGTCCAATATGAGACTATACCACTTGCATGAGATAATTTTGAAATTTTCACTAAGGTATTTACCACCTCGATCTGATCAAAAAATCTTAAGAGATTTTTTAAATTTATTTTTTATTTTATGTCTGAATTTTTTAAACTTTTTAAAGATTTTAGACTTATATCCCATACCATGAATAATCATCGATAAAATAATGGAGTAGAAATTACCATCCTTGGCCTGCACATCTAATGAGCCACACACATCAGTATGTTTCATAGCAAGTATGTCAGTGGTCCTCTCCCCATGTTCCACAAAGGATAGTTTGGTTATTTTTTCTTGAAGGCAGGATCCATAAACTGGATATGACTCAAAATTCACTAAGCCTAAGAGACGATCCATTCTCTAGTTTGTATATCCTATCCTCTCCTAAATGACGTGACCTGAGGTACCACCTATACTTATAGATTATCTCATACCTAGATCTCTCAGATCCTACGTTACTCATAATTTGCTCGAATACATCAGCATGCAAACAAACATATTGACATATCTTTACAACGTGCGTTACTCTTTTTTTTAGGCTATCCATGTAGAAGGATAATTCTTTTCTAAGTGGTCGTTAGCACTGTAATGGAAACACTTTTCCTTGCCTGACTCCATCTCCTTGAAAAAATCCTTCTTTGGCTCATTCTCTCATAGACCTCTTATTCCAACAGACCCTCTTTTGGAAGCAGATGCCATTCTATAGCAAGAACATAGCCACTTGAATTTTTCAAGGTCCCTTAAGTGATCACCAATATGTTCAGCAATTTATATAATATGCTATCAATTTTGTTCATATGGTAGTTTACAATAAACTGACCAAATAAACTACTAAGGGATTATCGCATTAAATACACTTGCAGCTCTTCATACATGGTCATCTTGAGCTTCTCAAGCTCTTTCGGATCCTTAATCATTGATAAATAGTGATCATGGATGGACTGTCCAAGCACAGTCTGGCTCTGCTCACCATACAACTCTTGTAGGTGAGTTATCATAGCTCTAAAATCTTAATGTCCGCATGTTGGGCCTTGAGGGCTAAGATATAGCACCTAACCTAATTGCCATCATCCATCCATTTATCAAGTGCTGAACACTTTAATGGTTGGATGGTTTGGTAACACTAGTGAATCTGAGTCTAGTCTTAACCTTTTTTGAGTTCAGAACTATTCTGAAGTTTCTAAGCAAGTCGTTGAAGGAAATATGCGGTAGTGCAGTACATGCAAGTTAAAAAATTTTATGCAGTGGAGATAAAAGATTAAATGATTTTATCCTAATCACATACATGAGATCCTATCTTAGACTACCACATCATGATCTTTGATATAAAAATATATACTTTAGATCTGAAAATAAAAATCACATCGATCTTATCGATACTAAAATTTTAGATCTAACTATTAGATCTATCATAGGAATCAAAATAAGTTTGAGATCATTACCAAACAAATTTGATCTTGATCTCCTCTGATCCAATAGTTAAAGAAGGTGTTCCTTAGGTCACTCACAGCCACACGAGTCATCTGTTCTCTACAGAAAGATCCACGCGAAGACTGGTGCAGATCAGGGACTTAGAGGTGCTAGCCTACAAGCAACTTCAATAGCTGATTTGTTCCTCCTTCTTCAAGTACCTTGGACACTCTAAAAGTAAGAAAGGATCAAAAGGAGGAATAGAAGAGGAAGAGAAGAGACTCTAAAAATAAAAACCAGTAAGTAATTGATCATGGGACATCCAAGAGAGAGGACCCCTATTTATAGACTAGAAATTAGGGTTTTCCAAGGAAGGGCACCAAGAGTCAACACCAAAACCTCCTTTTGGTGTCCCAAAAAATTTTAAAAAAATTATTAAGATATGGAGAAGGATTTTAAAGTCTCACAAAGTAAAGAATTCTCCAAGAAAAATAAGAAAAAAATAAATATAGTGCCAACAATATTCTATATATGAAAAATCTCTTTCCTAGTTTATCTCTTATCTCTAATTTGGATCGCATTCGAATTGGACAAGAGATAATATTATGACTCATCAGCTATTTCCATCCACTCATATTGGACCCTCTATTATTGTTGGTGCAAAAATCCACTTGCACCGGAGAAGCTGGAGTCGGGGAAGTCGCGGTCGCCGCCGGGACCTGCAAGGAAAGTCTAAACCGGAGGTGGGGTTGCTCCGACAAGACCCTCCAATGCTCAAGTCAGTTCTCTACCTCAACAAGAATGGAGCACTCGAACGAAGAATTTAGCAGAGTTTTGAGATAAGAAATGAGCTTCGAGAATAACGTATCTGGGTCCTCCTTTTTATAGGCGGAGGAGGTAACGGATTGATGGCGATGTTTGTAACCGCCTGGTCATGGGCTGCCCAGGGTCAGGCGGTATTTGCTACGAAGAGTAGTGGAGTAGACCCGTGGCCATCACTGGGGTTTGCCACGTGGAATCTGCCGCGGGAAGTGGGGCGGCGTTTGCTGTCACGTCTTGCCAGCGGATGGGAGAATCATGCGGTATCCGTTGCAGGAGGTGGAGCAGGATCGTGGCCGTTTATCGTGGCCTGCCAGGTAGTAATGGAGCCACGTGGGATCCATCGTAGGGAGTGGAGCAGTGTTGCGACCGTTACTGCGGCCTGTCAGGGAGTGATGGAGCTGTGCGGAATCTGCCGCAGGAAGTGGAGCAGGATCGTGACCATGATTGTGGCCTGGGAGTGCAGATCTGCTGGCTGAAGTTCGGTAGCGGTCAGAGTCTGGCCCCCGTAGGGGTCCGAGCAGAGTCCTCCTTGCGGTTGGGGTCGTGGGTGGAGCCCGGCTCCCGTGGGAGTCCGGGTGGAATACCCTGCAATCAAAATCAGATGCAAAGTCTGGCTCCCGTAGGAGTCCGGACAAGGCTTACCGACAGCTGAGGTTGAGGATGGAGCCCGACTCCTGTAGGAGTCCGGGCGGAGTCTACTTGCGGTTGAACTTGTTGGTGGAGTCCGGCTCCCGTAGGAGTCCGGACGAAGTCTGCTTGTAGCTGTTTCTGCTGAGGACGGAGCCCGGCTCCCGTAGGAGTCCGGGCGGAGTCTGCTCGCTGTTGAAATTGTCGGCGGAGTCTGGCTCCCGTAGGAGTCCAGACGGAGTCCGGACGCAGTCTGTCTATAGCCGTCGGAGTTGAGGATGAAGCCCGGCTCCCGTAGGAGTCCGGGCAGAGTTTCCCTGCAATTAAGGTCAAAGGAGAGGTCCGACTCCCGTAGGAGTCCAGACGGGGCTTACCAGCAGTTGATGTTGAGGACGGAGCCCGACTCCCGTAGGAGTCCGGGCAGAGTTTCCCTGCAATTAAGGTCAAAAGAGAGGTCCGACTCCCGTAGGAGTCCAGACGGGGCTTACCAGCAGTTGATGTTGAGGACGGAGCCCGACTCCCGTAGGAGTCCGGGTGGAGTCAACTTGAGGTCAGAGTTGTCGGCGGAGTCCGGCTCCCGTAGGAGTCCGGACGAAGTCTGTCTGCAGCCGTTGGAGTCGAGGACGAAGCCCGGCTCCCATAGGAGTCTGGGCGGAGTCTTCCTGCAATCAAAGTTAAAGGCGAAGTCCGGCTCCCGTAGGAGTCCGGACGGGGCTTACCAGCAGTTGTTGTTGAGGACGGAGCCCGGCTCCCGTAGGAGTCCGGGCGTAGTCAACTTGAGGTCGGAGTTGTCGGTGGAGTCCGGCTCCCGTAAGAGTCCGGACAAAGTCTGTCTGCAGCCGTTGGAGTCGAGGACGAAGCCCGGCTCCCGTAGGAGTCCGGGCGGAGTCTTCATGCAATCAAAGTTAAAGGCGAAGTCCGGCTCCCGTAGGAGTTCGGATAGGGCTTACCAGCAGTTGACGTTGAAGATGGAGCCCGGCTCCCGTAGGAGTCCGGGCGGAGTCAACTTGAGGTCGGAGTTGTCGGCGGAGTCCGGCTCCCGTAGGAGTCTGGACGAAGTCTGTCTGCAGCCGTTGGAGTCGAGGACGAAGCCCGGCTCCCGTAGGAGTCCGGGCGGAGTCTTCCTGCAATCAAAGTTAAAGGCGAAGTCCGGCTCCCGTAGGAGTCCGGACGGAGCTTACCAGCAGTTGATGTTGAGGATGGAGCCCTGCTCCCGTAGGAGTCCGGGCGGAGTCAACTTGAGGTTGGAGTTGTCGGCGGAGTCCGGCTCCCATAGGAGTCCGGACGAAGTTTGTCTGCAGCCATTGGAGTCGGGGATGAAGCCCGGCTCCCGTAGGAGTCCGGGCAGAGTCTTCATGCAATCAAAGTTAAAGGCGAAGTCCGGCTCCCGTAGGAGTCCGGATAGGGCTTACCAGCAGTTGACGTTGAGGACGGAGCCCGGCTCCCGTAGGAGTCTGGGCGGAGTCAACTTGAGGTCGGAGTTGTCGGCGGAGTCCGGCTCCCGTAGGAGTCCGGACGAAGTCTGTCTGTAGCCGTTGGAGTCGAGGACGAAGCCCGGCTCCCATAGGAGTCCGGGCGGAGTCTTCCTGCAATCAAAGTTAAAGGCGAAGTCCGGCTCCCGTAGGAGTCCGGATGGGGCTTACCAGCAGTTGATGTTGAGGACGGAGCCCGACTCCCGTAGGAGTTCGGGCGGAGTCAACTTGAGGTCGGAGTTGTCGGCGGAGTCCGACTCCCATAGGAGTCCAGATGAAGTCTGTCTGCAGCCGTTGGAGTCGAGGATGAAGCCCGGCTCCCGTAGGAGTCCGGGCGGAGTCTTCATGCAATCAAAGTTAAAGGCGAAGTCCGGCTCCCGTAGGAGTCCGGATAGGGCTTACCAGCAGTTGACGTTGAGGATGGAGCCCGACTCCCGTAGGAGTCCGGGCGGAGTCTACTTGCTGTTTAAGTCGTCGGCGGAGTCCGGCTCCCGTAGGAGTCCGGACGCAGTCTGTCTTGCAGCCGTTGGAGTCGAGGATGAAGCCCGGCTCCTGTAAGAGTCCGGGCGGAGTCTTCCTTTAAGGTCGGCCTTGTTGGCGGAGTCTTTGATTCTGTTGAGGACTTCGGCTGGGGATATTTTATACCCAACACCAGTCCCCCTACTTCCGAGTTTGAATTTCGAACGAAGGAATTACAGAGAGATGGGCACAGCCAAAGCCGTCCCTTCGAATCCCGCGCACTGCCACCCCCAGATATTTTGGCCTTTAATGTGTGTACGTCAGAGCCCATTTTTCGATGAAGGTGACCTGAAGAGTCTTTTTGGAACCCCAGCCGGAACGCGATCCCAAGCATCGTGCTACGGAAATTTGTGAACGGTCAACCCTCGATAGCGGTGAGGGGGACATGTAGGACACGTGGCTTTCACCAATTGGCCCAGGAACACCTGCCGCCATAACTGTGCTAGGATCCGTCGGCTATTTAAACCCCCTAATCTCCCTTCGTGGCTTCATCCTGTCGATAGGACGGTACCTTTCTTTCACCTGAGAGCCTAGCTACTCAGCTACTTCCCTCGCACCAGTCCTTGCCTTCTTCAGCCCCCCAATTCTTCTCTGAGGGTTCCCACACCATGTCCTCTACCCCGGAGGCCATTCTTGAAGGGATGTCTAGGGCTTGGAGGAAGGCGAGGAGGAGAACGGCGGTCGGTGAGGATCTCCATCGTTTTAAAGGGGGCTCAAGGAAGAATTCCTTCAACAACAGGGGTTTAATAACGGGGGCCGCCGGTAAAGTTATTCTGCCCGAGAATTTTAGAGTAGCAAGGCGGGGTGATACCGGTCAAGAGGGCGGAGCTGTCGTCACAAGCTGTGGCGGGATCCTTGATGCCGTCGGGGCCGAGGGACCAGAAGCGGTCGGCGTCGACGGTGGGGCAGCAAAATCTGTTGCGGGGACGGTGGAAGTAGTGCATGCCGACCTTGCTGGAGCATTTTGGGTGGCGGCTGTCGTGGAGCATTCGGAGATGGAGCATATCTCTGGCGTCACCGCTCCCTCCAAGGTGACTCCGGCTCTTCTTGAAACAGGTCTTCGTCACTGCTGCCGTTGCCCTTATCGCCCCCAAGAATCTATCCCACCCTTTTCCCCCTAGGGTTGGGACTTCGGAGATGGAGCGAAGCGAGGCGAGGCGAGAGCCGATAGGTCCGTTACACGCACTGGAGAACGTGGCTGAGAAGGACAGAGACGGAGAGAGGAGTTTGCAGCTGGGAGCGGCCTCCGGTATATCCTTCCCGAACCGTGTTCGTGAGGCTTGCAATGATGTATATCTTTTTCTTTCTTGACCCACCGGGTCTTGTAACGTATATCTTGTTAAATGAAAAGGAGATTTTGCTACCTTGTCTGCATCTTGCATCGAATAGTTGTTTGTCGAGCTTCTTCATTTTCCTTTCCTCTTTCTTCCTCCTTTTCTTCTCTTTTTTCTTTTTTTTTTTTTTCTTACGTCGTCCTAAGGTCATCGACGACTTCTTTTATCCATGTAGGGTTGTTATCTGCCGAGCTCCTTTTCGACTTTTACGCCGTTCGAAGATATCCGGTTGTCATTTTTTCGTCAATGGCTGCAGGTTCGCTTGGGGCCATTCGGGCCCGGGGTCCCTCCTAGGGCTTGAATTCGGGGATCCGAGCTTCAGTTGCCCTTGGGCGCTGTTTGTTTTCCAATCATCACTGTTGCGATCCATTACCTTCCTTTATTGCTTGGAGCTTTTCTCCGCTGAAGTCGAGGCTAAGTTCGGCTCCCGTGGGAGTCCGGATGGAGAATCCCTCTTGAAGTTGGAGTTATGGGTGGAGCTCGGCTCTCGTAGGAGTCCGGGCGGAGCCTTCCTTCGCGTCGTGGATAGAGCCCGGCTCCCGTAGGAGTCAGGGCGAAGTCTTCCTGCAATCAAAGTCATAGGCAAAGTCCGGCTCCCGTAGGAGTCCGGACAAGGTTTATCGGCAGTTGCTGTTGTCAGCGGAGACCGGCTCCCGTAGGAGTCCGGGCGGGGTTGTCCTGTAGTTGATGTCGGCGATGGAGCCCGGCTCCCGTAGGAGTCTGGGCTGGGCTTACCATCGGTCGAAGTTGCTTAAGTTAGGGTAAGGTTTTCCTCTTGGGGGGTGCATATGGGCGTTGCAGGGCCTTCCCCCCATCTGGTCTAAAAGGACCGGGCCTTCGACTTTGCTCAAGTTAGGGCGAGGTTCTCCTCCTGTCCCTAACAGGGCTGTGGGGGCACATATGGGCGTTGTAAGGCCTCTCCCCCCATCCGGTCTAAATGGAACCGGGCCTTCGACTTTGCTCAAATTAGGGCGAGGTTCTCCTCCTGTCCCTAACAGGGCTGTGGGGGCACATATGGGCGTTGTAAGGCCTCTCCCCCCATCCGATCTAAATGGAACCGGGCCTTCGACTTTGCTCAAGTTAGGGCGAGGTTCTCCTCCTGTCCCTAACAGGGCTGTGGGGGCACATATGGGCGTTGTAAGGCCTCTCCCCCCATCCGGTCTAAATGGAATCGGGCCTTCGACTTTGCTCAAGTTAGGGCGAGGTTCTCCTCCTGTCCCTAACAGGGCTGTGGGGGCACATATGGGCGTTGTAAGGCCTCTCCCCCCATCCGGTCTAAATGGAACCGGGCCTTCGACTTTGCTCAAGTTAGGGCGAGGTTCTCCTCCTGTCCCTAACAGGGCTGTGGGGGCACATATGGGCATTGTAAGGCCTCTCCCCCCATCCGGTCTAAATAAAATCGGGCCTTCGACTTTGCTCAAGTCAGGGCGAGGTTCTCCTCCTGTCCCTAACAGGGCTGTGGGGGCACATATGGGCATTGTAAGGCCTCTCCCCCCATCTGGTCTAAATAGAACCGGGCCTTCGACTTTGCTCAAGTTAGGGCGAGGTTCTCCTCCTGTCCCTAACAGGGCTGTGGGGGCACATATGGGCGTTGTAAGGCCTCTCCCCCCATCCGGTCTAAATGGAACCGGGCCTTCGACTTTGCTCAAGTTAGGGCGAGGTTCTCCTCTTGTCCCTAACAGGGCTGTGGGGGCACATATGGGCGTTGTAAGGCCTCTCCCTCCATCCGGTCTAAATGGAACCGGGCCTTCGACTTTGCTCAAGTTAGGGCGAGGTTCTCCTCCTGTCCCTAACAGGGCTGTGGGGGCACATATGGGCGTTGTAAGGCCTCTCCCCCCATCCGGTCTAAATGGAATCGGGCCTTCGACTTTGCTCAAGTTTGGGCGAGGTTTTCCTCCTGTCCCTAACAGGGCTGTGGGGGCACATATGGGCATTGTAAGGCCTCTCCCCCCATCCGGTCTAAATGGAACCGGGCCTTCGACTTTGCTCAAGTTAGGGCGAGGTTCTCCTCCTGTCCCTAACAGGGCTGTGGGGGCACATATGGGCGTTGTAAGGCCTCTCCCCCCATCCGGTCTAAATGGAATCGGGCCTTCGACTTTGCTCAAGTTAGGGCGAGGTTCTCCTCCTGTCCCTAATAGGACTGTGGGGGCACATATGGGCGTTGTAAGGCCTCTCCCCCCATCCGGTTTAAATGGAACCGGGCCTTCGACTTTATGAGGTTGCCCTTTTGTTTTTGATACAGTTTGTTTGAATTGTCCAAAGACATGTGGATATGCGGTTTTCGATTAAAATGAAGTTACTGGTAGTACATCCGTAAGTTTTCTGAGCTCCACGGCCGCGGGAGGTCGGCTCCTCCGAGCTCCTTAAGATAATAAGTTCCGGACCGGACTACTTCTTTGACTTCATAAGGTCCCTCCCAGTTTGGGGCGAGTTTCTCCCGGTCCTGAGGTTGCAAGACAGCAGCTCATCGATGCACTAGATCTCCTACTTTAAAGGCTTTGTTCTTGACCCGGGCATTGTAATATCGAGCAACTTTCTGTCTGTAGGCTGCCATTCGAACCTGAGCGATCTCCCTTCTTTCTTCCAGCAGGTCAAGGTTGGCTCTAAGACTTTGCGAATTTTGGTGTTCGTCGAATGCCACGACTCGTGCCGACGGGAGTTTAAGCTCGATCGGGATGACGGCTTCCGTTCCGAAGGCTAAAGCAAAGGGGGTTTCCCCCGTAGGTAACCTTTGGGTAGTTCGATACGCCCATAGCACATGATAAAGCTCGTCCGCCCAAGTTCCTTTTGCTTTTTCAAGCCTTGTCTTAATCCCCTGCAAAAGGGTTCTGTTAGTCACCTCAGCTTCGCCATTCGCCTGAGGATGGGCTACTGACGTGAAGTTGTGGGAGATGTTTAGATCTTCACAGAATTCGGCGAAACTGGCTCCCGCGAATTGCCGCCCATTGTCAGTGATTAGGGTTTTGGGCAAACCGAACCTGCAAACGATTAATTTCCAGACGAAATCTTACACTTTCGCTTCTGTGATTTTTGCTAGTGGTTCGGCTTCAACCCATTTGGTGAAGTAGTCGATCGCTACAAGGAGAAACTTCCTTTGTCCGGATGCCATGGGAAAGGGGCCAAGGATGTCCATCCCCCATTGTGCAAAAGGCCATGGGGCACTCAAGGGTGTGAGCCCAGTGGCAGGCTGTCTCTGGATGTTGGCGTATCTCTGGCATCGATCATACTTTTTGACATATTCAATCGAATCATGATGCATCGTTGGCCAGTAGTATCCTTGGCGGAGTAGCTTGTGGGATAAAGACCTGGCTCCCAAATGGTTTCCGCAAACTCCCTCGTGTACTTCCCATAAGGCGTAGTCAGCTTCCGAGGGCCGGAGGCATTTTAAGAGGGGCAAGGAGTATGATCTCTTGTACAGTTTACCCTCATAAAGGAGGTATCTCGAGGCTTGATTTCGAAGTTTCCGAGCTTCTTTCGCATCCTGGGGGAGGACTCCATCTCTGAGATAGATTATCAGCGGGTCGACCCAGCTGGGCTCGTGGTCGATCTCCATTACGGGCCGCGATTCTTCTGTACTCGCGTGTTTTAGAACTTCAAAGAGGATGCCTTTGGGCAATTCGGCCAGAGCCGATGTCGCCAGTTTGGAGAGAAGATCGGCTCTGGTATTCTCCAGCCTTGGAATCTGTTTAATGCTGAAGTTGCTGAAGGCGGGGGTGAGCTCCTTCACCTTCTCAAGGTATCTGGTCATACTGTCCTCCCGCGCTTCGAAACTCCCACTGACTTGTCCCACCACTAGTTGGGAGTCGCTGTGTACCCGAAGTTGACCTATTCCCAGCTCTTTGGCGATCCTTAATCCTGCGATCAGAGCTTCATATTTTGCCCCATTGTTTGTTGTGGGAAACTCGAAACGCAGAGCGTACTCCGCGATGACTCCCACCGGGCTGACCAAGATCAGGCTTGCACCCGCGCCTGCCATGTTGGAAGATCCGTCCACATAGAGGGTCCAAAAGCAATCGGAGGGATTGGCCTCTTCGTTGGGGGAGTTCGGGTGAGACTTCAGGTCGTCAACTTTGCCTTGCTCAGGCTCGGCCTCCTCTGAGATGGTGCACTCTACTACGAAATCTGCCAATATTTGGGCCTTTATTGCTGGTCTAGGTCTGTAGTTGATGTCGAATTCTGTGAGCTCAATCACCTATTTTGCCATTCTTCCGGAGGTGTCAGCCCGGTGTAAAACCGTCTTGATTGGTTGATCAGTGAGTAGCGTCACGGTGTGCCCTGGAAAGTAGGGTCGGAGCCTCCGAGCTGCAATCAACAAGGCGTAGGTCAGTTTTTCTAATTTGGTGTACCTGGTCTCGGCATCCCTCAACGCGTGGCTAATGTAGTAGACTGGTCGCTGGACTTTCATTTCTTCTTTGACAAGGATGGCTGTGAGGGCCGTGGGAGAGATCGCCAGGTACAAAAATAGTTTCTCCCCAGGTTCAGGCTTCGCCAGCAGCGGGGGTGAGCTAAGGTAGCTTTTTAATTCTTCAAATGCTTGTTGGCATTCAAAGGTCCAACAGAAGTTCTTTGACTACTTGAGGGTTTGAAAGAAGGGCAAGCATCGTTCGGTCGACCTCGCGACAAAGCGATTAAGAGCCGCTATCCTCCCTGTGAGGCACTAAACCTCCTTGATCGACTTTGGGGCAGTCATCTCTTGGATGGCACAAATTTTCTCTGGATTGGCCTCAATCCCGTGCCCTGATACCATGAGGCCCAGGAACTTTCCTGAGGTTACCCCAAAAGCGCATTTAGTTGGGTTCAGCTTCATTCTATACTTTCGAAGAGCGTCAAAGGTTTCCTCGAGGTCGGCGACATGATTTCTGGAAGACCTGCTTTTTACAAGCATATCGTCCACGTAGACCTCCATGTTTCGGTCGATCTGCTCTTTGAAGATTTTGTTCACCAGCCGTTGGTAGGTTGCGCCCGCATTCTTGGGGCCGAATGGCATGACCCTGTAGCAGTAAAGGCCGCGATTAGTGATGAAAGCTGTCTTTTCTTCATCTTTCGATGCCATTCTAATTTGATTATAGTCGGAGAATGCATCCATAAAAGTGAGGAGCTCATGGCCTGAAGTAGCGTCCACCAGTTGGTCGATTCTGGGAAGGGGGTAGCTGTCCTTTGGACAAGCCTTATTCAGCTTTTTGAAGTCTATACACATCCTCCACTTGCCGTTTGCTTTCTTGACCAAAACAACATTGGAAATCCAATCAGGATAATTGACTTCCTTAATGAATCCGGCCTTAAGAAGCTTATCCACTTCCTCGGCTATCACCTTCTGCCTCTCCGGGGCATGGCTCCGGATTTTTTCTTTTGTCGGTCGATGCTTTGGGTCGACAGCCAGATGATGCTCCATGACTTCCGTGTCAATCCCCGGCATGTCAGCTGGAACCCAAGCGAAAACGTCCGTATTTCTTCGTAGAAAATCAATAAGACGCGTCCGCACCTCCTCCCCCAGGTTGGAACCAATTAGCACCACATGATCCGCGTTCCCATCATTCAAAGGGATTGGTACTAGATCTTCGATTGGGCCGCCCCTCTCTTCAGTGAGGTCATCGCGAGCATCCAATCCATCGACAGGACAGGGGTCCGATTGATCGCTTCTTTGCAAGGCGATGTTGTAGCAGTGTCTAGCTAGGGCTTGGTCTCCCCGGACCTCTCCAATCCCTTGGCTGGTGGGGAACTTCAATTTCAAATGGTAGGTCGATACGACAGCTCGAAGAGCATTAAGGTCGGGTCGGCCAAGGATTGCATTGTAGGCGGATGGCGCCTTTACCACCAAGAAATTTACCAGAGCCCTAGACTGCTTTGGATACTGACCCGCGGTCACAGTCAAAGCTATCATTCCCTCCATCGGAATGGCGTCACCGGTAAACTCTATCAAGGGGAATCAAATTGGTCTCAGATGACCGCCAAGAGTGGACATTCTTGAAAAGGCATCGTAGAACAAGATGTCAGCCGAACTCCCGTTGTCGACGAGAATGCGACGGACGTCGTAGTTTGCTATATTCAAGGAAACCACGACCGCGTCGTTATGAGGGAATTGGACTCCCTGGGTGTCTTCTTCGGTAAAGGTTATGGGTTCTTCAACTTTTTGCCGCTTGGGGGGTGCAGCTGGTATGTTGGTTGTCCCCCGCCGGGATTCCCCCGAGATGGCATTGACGGAATCCGACAGAGGCCGGTCATCCGGCCACTCCTCATCGGCGACCATAGCCGGAGATAATTGTGCAAAGGCCTCGCAAGAAGGCATCAGATGAAGGAAGGAGGAGTGGGTGCCAGAGAAGATGGCCGAAAGTGGATCCGTTGAACGCTCCTTTAAGAACAAGGGTACTGCGAAGATGCCGCCCTTCCTCTAGCGCCAATCCTGTTGGTGCAAAAATTTGTTTGCGCCGGAGAAGCTGGAGTCGGGGAAGTCGCGGTCGCCGTCGGGACCTGCAAGGAAAGTCTAAACCGGAGGTGGGGTTGCTCCGGCAAGACCCTTCGACGCTCAAGTCAGTTCTCTGCCTCAACAAGAATGGAGCACTCGAACGGAGAATTTAGCAGAGTTTTGAGACAAAAAATGAGCTTCGAGAATAACGTATCTGGGTCCTCCTTTTTATAGGCGGAGGAGGTAACGGATTGATGGGACATTTGTAACCGCCTGGTCGTGGGCTGCCCAGGGTCAGGCGGTATTTGCTGTGAAGAGTAGTGGAGTAGACCCGTGGCCATCACGGGGGCGTGCCACGTGGAATCTGCCACGGGAAGTGGGGCGGCGTTTGCTGTCGCGTCTTGCTAGCGGATGGGAGAATCGTGCGGTATCCGTTGCAGGAGGTGGAGAAGGATCGTGGCCATTTATCGTGGCCTGTCAGGTAGTAATGGAGCCGCGTGGGATCCATCGTAGGGAGTGGAGCAGTGTTGCGACCGTTACTGCGGCCTGTCAGGGAGTGATGGAGCTGCGTGGAATCCGCCGCAGGAAGTGGAGCAGGATCGTGACCGTGATTGTGGCCTGGGAGTGCAGATCTGCTGGCTGAAGTTCGGCAGCGGTCGGAGTCTGGCCCCCGTAGGGGTCCGAGCAGAGTCCTCCTTGCGGTTGGGGTCGTGGGTGGAGCCCGGCTCCCGTGGGAGTTCGGGTGGAATCCCCTGCAATCAAAATCAGATGCAAAGTCCGGCTCCCGTAGGAGTCCGGACAAGGCTTACCGACAGCTGAGGTTGAGGACGGAGCCCGGCTCCTGTAGGAGTCCGGGCGGAGTCTACTTGCGGTTGAACTTGTTGGCAGAGTCCGGCTCCCGTAGGAGTCCGGACGAAGTCTGCTTGTAGCTGTTTCTGCTGAGGACGGAGCTCAGCTCTCGTAGGAGTCCAGGCGGAGTCTGCTCGCTGTTGAAATTGTCGACGGAGTCTGGCTCCCGTAGGAGTCCGGACGGAGTCTGGACGCAGTCTGTCTGTAGCCGTCAGAGTTGAGGATGAAGCCCGGCTCCCGTAGGAGTCCGGGCGGAGTTTCCCTGCAATTAAGGTCAAAGGAGAGGTTCGGCTCCCGTAGGAGTCCGGACGGGGCTTACCAGCAGTTGATGTTGAGGACGGAGCCCGGCTCCCGTAGGAGTCCGGGCGGAGTCAACTTGAGGTCGGAGTTATCGGCAGAGTCCGGCTCCCGTAGGAGTCCGGACAAAGTCTGTCTGCAGCCGTTGGAGTCGAGGATGAAGCCCGGCTCCCGTAGGAGTCCGGGCGGAGTCTTCCTGCAATCAAAGTTAAAGGCGAAGTCCGGCTCTCGTAGGAGTCCGAATGGGGCTTACCAGCAGTTGATGTTGAGGACGGAGCCCGGCTCCCGTAGGAGTCCGGGTGGAGTCAACTTGAGGTCGGAGTTGTCGGCAGAGTCCGGCTCCCGTAGGAGTCCGGACGAAGTCTGTCTGCAGCCGTTGGAGTCGAGGATGAAGCCCGACTCCCGTAGGAGTCCGGGCAGAGTCTTCATGCAATCAAAGTTAAAGGCGAAGTCCGGCTCCCGTAGGAGTCCGGATAGGGCTTACCAGTAATTGACGTTGAGGACGGAGCCCGGCTCCCGTAGGAGTCCGGGCGGAGTCAACTTGAGGTCGGAGTTGTCGGCGGAGTCCGGCTCCCGTAGGAGTTCGGACGAAGTCTGTCTGCAGCCGTTGGAGTCGAGGATGAAGCCCAGCTCCCGTAGGAGTCCGGGCGGAGTCTTCCTGCAATCAAAGTTAAAGGCGAAGTCCGGCTCCCGTAGGAGTCCGGACGGGGCTTACCAGCAGTTGATGTTGAGGACGGAGCCCGGCTCCCGTAGGAGTCCGGGCGGAGTCAACTTGAGGTCGGAGTTGTCGGCGGAGTCCGACTCCCGTAGGAGTCCGGACGAAGTCTGTCTGCAGCCGTTGGAGTCAAGGACGAAGCCCGGCTCCCGTAGGAGTTCGGGCGGAGTCTTCATGCAATCAAAGTTAAAGGCGAAGTCCGGCTCCCATAGGAGTCCGGATAGGGCTTACCAGCAGTTGACGTTGAGGACGGAGCCCGGCTCCCGTAGGAGTCCGGGCGGAGTCAACTTGAGGTCGGAGTTGTTGGTGGAGTCTGGCTCCCGTAGGAGTCCGGACGAAGTCTGTCTACAGCCGTTGGAGTCGAGGACGAAGCCCGGCTCCCGTAGGAGTCCGGGCGGAGTCTTCCTGCAATCAAAGTTAAAGGCGAAGTCCGGCTCCCGTAGGAGTCCGGACTGGGCTTACCAGCAGTTGATGTTGAGGACGGAGCCCGGCTCCCGTAGGAGTCCGGGCGGAGTCAACTTGAGGTCGGAGTTGTCGGCGGAGTCTGGCTCCCGTAGGAGTCCGGACGAAGTCTGTCTGCAGCCGTTGGAGTCGAGGATGAAGCCCGGCTCCCGTAGGAGTCCGGGCGGAGTCTTCATGCAATCAAAGTTAAAGGCGAAGTCTGGCTCCCGTAGGAGTCCGGATAGGGCTTACCAGCAGTTGACGTTGAGGATGGAGCCCGGCTCCCGTAGGAGTCCGAGCGGAGTCAACTTGAGGTCGGAGTTGTCGGCGGAGTCCGGCTCCCGTAGGAGTCCGGACGAAGTCTGTCTGCAGCCGTTGGAGTCAAGGATGAAGCCCGGCTCCCGTAAGAGTCCGGGCGGAGTCTTCCTGCAATCAAAGTTAAAGGCGAAGTCCGGCTCCCGTAGGAGTCCGGACGGGGCTTACCAGCAGTTGATGTTGAGGATGGAGCCCGGCTCCCGTAGTAGTCCGGGCGGAGTCAACTTGAGGTCGGAGTTGTCGGCGGAGTCCGGCTCCCGTAGGAGTCCGGACAAAGTCTGTCTGCAGCCGTTGGAGTCGAGGACGAAGCCCGACTCCCGTAGGAGTCCGGGCGGAGTCTTCATGCAATCAAAGTTAAAGGCGAAGTCCGGCTCCCGTAGGAGTCTGGATACGGCTTACCAGTAGTTGACGTTGAGGATGGAGCCCGGCTCCCGTAGGAGTCTGGGCGGAGTCTACTTGCTGTTGAAGTCATCGGCGGAGTCCGGCTCCCATAGGAGTCCGGACGCAGTCTGTCTTACAGCCGTTGGAGTCGAGGATGAAGCCCGACTCCCGTAAGAGTCCGTGCGGAGTCTTCCTTTAAGGTCGGCCTTGTTGGCGGAGTCGTTGATTCTGTTGAGGACTTCGGCTGGGGGTATTTTATACCCAACAATTATGATGACAAAAATCACAACCCAAATCAATTAGATGTAGAGAAATTGGTATGGGTTCAGGAGTGGCATAGGAGATAAGGATAGAGTTCTAGTTTAACTTGGACTCTTCATTTCTAATTCAATTCTAATCTAAATCAAATTTAGATTGAACCCACTAATAGAAATGAACCTAATCCAATTAGGAACCTAAATATTTCATCAAATTTCTAACCCAATTAGGAAATAGTCAAGTCAAAATTCTGATCGAATCAGGATCAAATTTTCATTGTAATCAGATTCGATCATATCAAATCCTATCAGAGTTAAAGTGAATCTAATTCAATTAGACTTGATCCAAAGCTCTTTATGTTGAGAAATTCAGCACAGGGGTAAAATGGTAATTTTAAAACTTTTTCAAAATCACTATTTTATAGTGAAAATTATTAATTAATCTAATTAATTAATAAAAATTTACCCGACACTAGGATCTAAATATGATATATAGCATGCATGCATTTAAATTTGAAATTCAAATTTGAACAGTAAACACTTTACTGTAATGTGTTCAGAACACAATACCTTTGTGCGGGTAGTAGATCATCGTAATCTGATCACCGTCGAGAGAGTTTGATCATCATAATGTAGCCACATAGTATGTCTGACCTCAGCGGATCATCCATATGAAGCTCCCGGTCTGATCGACTCCTCACGAGTGCTAGCTTATTGTAGAGCCCTTTCGACAGTCGATGCTGATAGAACTCCTTCGATCGATGTCTATCGATTCTTTAGATACTCTAAATCATCAACAGACATGCTTGAGAGGATGTTGAAGATCTCTTTAAAATTTGGTGGGCTCACGACACTCGTAGCTCACCTTCTCACTTCACGAACCCCAGGCTGAAACCCTGGGGAACTCACTGAAACCCTGCGCACTCTTTTTCTTTCTTTTATTTCTTTTTCTCTCAAAAGGATATGGATCTTCACCTCATGCACAAGGATTCCTCATGCCCCAAACTTTCTCTCCAAAATTTTCTTACGCATGCCCCACTCTTCTCCTCCTTTTAAAACCACATCAAACGTGTCTTATCCACGTGAGAGGATAAAGATAAGTGGTTGCACATTTGAATTCAAATCAAATTTGAATTCAAATGGAAACCAACTCATCCCTATCCACTTATGGCGTGAGAAGAGAAGTGTGTGGCATAATTTGTGCATGGAGTGATTTCATGAGAACCACTTTCTCGTGTAATAAATGGGGTGCTAAAGAAGATAAGGTCAAGGTGCAAGGATTGATTGCTCATTCAAATTCAAACTTTGTTTTGCTTTTGAATAGCCAACCAATCATCCTTATCCACTCATTTGGCGCACAAAAGTGGGGCGTGGGAGGGCTTTGCATGAGAAAAAATTCATGAGAAGTTTCTTCGTGTGAATTCAAATGGGCGCAGTGGAAGTGAGGTGGCGCAGGGAGAAAATTTAAAAGATGGTTTCATTCAAATTGAACCAACCTAATCAAAATAGGCTAAGTACAATTAGACTAAGTTAAACCCAACCTAATTAGGCTTAATTAGGCTCAATAAAATCCTAATCAAATCAGGAATTGATTAAGCCCAACTCCTGATCAAATTAGGGACCAAACCATCTCGACGATTAGGTCAACTCTTAACCTAATCGGGTCAAACCTAACTGAATCCAATTCAATCGGACTTGATCCAAAAATAATTACTCAATCAGATTGAGTTAATTAGTGATCAAATCACTAATTAAACTTCTCATAAATATTGAGTCCAAATCTGATGGACAATCGGGTATCAAAGTCCATCGATATGAAACTTTGATCGAAGAGTCCCAAACCAGTGGGACTCTTGACCCCGGTACCCAAAATATGTGGAACTCGTGATCAGAGAATCTTAATTCTCGATCATAGAGTTTCAGACACATAGGAGTCATAGTCCATGAGTATTAGGACTCTTCATCAACCATCAGATGAGATAGGAACCTTTAATGTGTGTGATCCCGCAGGTTTGAACCTAAGCTGGTAGCACAGGAATCAATTCCTGTACTAATCGAAGTGACCATCTAGCAATGGTACCCAACATCCAGATAGATCGAAAAGTTATAATCGCAACACTCAGAACCTATGTGAATATGGTTACTGTATAATTCATCCTTTTGACCCCTATGTTTAGGACGACTCAGAGTTAAACTGTCAACCCTGATCAGATCATCCGAATCATGCTCAACTCAAACAGTCCTGTGACTCCTTACTAGGACTACCCTGGCCAAAGTTTTACTAAATTGAAATATGACTGTACATAGCTCCTAAATTGGAGTGGTCAATTCCATCTTGATACACGCACCGATAAGTCAAGTACTTGACTACACTCAGCAGCCTTCTGTCACTGAATTAGAAATTCAGGTAGTCCAGTGCCTAGGTGCAGTGAGTTGCTTGTAAGTCACCGTGGCGGTCTCAGGTCGGAGGGACATTTATACCCATATTCAATCAGAGCAAATCTTGACAGCAGAAATAGCTCCAGAGATGGTCACGTTCAGTACAGATGTACCCTTATATCTTACTTGTATGCCATACCAATGTCTCCACACTCTTTGGTTAAGAGAACAACCAACCTATATGGCACACAATGACCTATGCTTGATAAACGTTGTTGTCCTTGGTAACAACGTATCATTTGGTCGCAAACAGATTTAAGGACTAAATGACAAATCCTCCTTTGTCGAGTCTAGATAGTCCTAAGGACTTCACCACAACATAGGAGTTCATTAGAAGATGAAATATTTTGTGATGAAAAATATCAAAATAATTTTTATTAATTCATAATTCATGTATATATACAAAAATAAGCACAATCGTCAACAGGCTAACGATTGACTTTGGGACACTATTTCCAACAATCTCCCACTTGGCCTAAAGCCAATCGGTGCAGTATCTAATACCCATCTTTGACTTATAGTTGTCGAACTCCTTCACTGCAATGGCTTTAGTGAATGGGTCGACCAGGTTCTCCTTCCCATCGATCTTCTAAAGGTCAACATCACCTCGATCCATAATTATTCGGATGAGATGGTAGCGGCGTAGAATATGCTTCGTCCGCTGGTGTGCCTTCGGTTCCTTCACCTGAGCAATGGCTCCAGAGCTGTCACAGTAGAGCAGAACTGGACCAACAAGGGAGGGTGCTACTTCGAACTCGATGATGAATTTTCTCAGCCACACCGCTTCTTTGGCAGCATCTGATGCAGCGACATACTCCACCTCGCAAACTAAATCAGCCACTGTGTGCTGCTTGAAACTCTTCCAGCAGACAGCCCCACCATTAAGGGTAAAAATAAATCCTGACACACTCTTGCTGTCATCGTGATCAGACTGGAAACTAGAGTCTGTAAACCCTATAAGTCTCAAGTCCGATTCACCATAAACAAGCCACTGATCCTTAATATTTCTTAAATACTTCAGGATGGTTTTAACAACCTTCCAGTGATTCTCTCCTGGATCAGATTGGTATCTACTCACTACTCCTAGTGAGTACGCCACATCTGGTCGTGTACATGTCATGGCGTACATGATAGATCCCACTGCTGAAGCATATGAAATTCTACCCATATGCTCTCTCTCTTGAGGTGTTGTCGGACAATCACTCTTCGAGAGAGAAATTCCATGGCCTATTGGAAGATAGCCTTTCTTGGAATTCTCTATGCTGAACCTTTTTAGCATAGTATTAATGTACGTGGACTGGGATAAGCCAAGCAACTTCTTAGATCTATCTCTATAGATCCTCATCCCTAGGATGTAGGAAGCTTCTCGCAGATCCTTCATGGAGAACTATGATGACAGCCAAACCTTTATTCCCTGTAATGCAGGGACATCATTCTCGATTAAGAGAATATCATCTACATACAATACAAGAAATACTACTACTGGACCATTTGCCCACTTATAAATGTAGGGCTCTTCTCCGTTCTTAATGAAGCCATACGTCTTGATCGTCCTATCAAAATGTATGTTCCAACTTCAGGATGCCTGCTTAAGTCCATAAATAGACCTCTGTAGTCTGCACACCTTAGACTCATCTGTGGATTTGAATCCTTCAGATTGTATCATATACACCTCTTCGTCCAGCTCTCTATTTAGGAAAGCTGTCTTCACATCCATCTGTCAGATTTCGTAGTCCAGATGGGCAGCTATCGCAAGCATAATCCGAATGAATTTGAGCATTCCCACAGGAGAAAATATCTCATCATAGTCTATACCATAACGTTGATGATATCCCTTGGCAACCAGATGGGCTTTATAGGTTTCCACCTTTCCGTCTGCGCCCCTTTTTCTCTTGAAGACCCACTTACACCCTATAGGGTTTTACTACTTCGGGTGGGTCAACCAATGTCCACACATCGTTGACCTTCATGGACTCCATTTCAGATTTCATGGCCTCTAGCCATTTCTCAGAGTCAGGTCTCTGCATTGCATCCATGTAGGCGATCGGATCCTCATCGTTTTCATCAAGTTCGATAGGATCGTCGTTCCGGATCAAGAAACCATAATATCTGTCTGATTGACGTGGTACTCTACCAGATCGCCTTAAGGGTGCTTGAACAATGGGCTCTGGATCTGATCTAATCAAATCCGATTCAGGTTCAGCAACTTGCGTCAGATTTTCCACCTGTCGAATTTTGTCAAGTTCGACCTTAGAGGCAACAGTCCCTTCACCAAGGAACTCCCTTTCCAAAAAGATTGCCTTAAGGCTGACAAACACTTTTTGCTCATCAGCTAGGTAGAAGTAATACCCTTTGGTCTCTTTTGGGTACCCTATAAAATTACACTTGTCAGACCTAGGTCCAAGCTTGTCCGTAATTAAATATTTAACATAAGTCGGACACCCCCAAATCCTAAGGTGTGAGAGTACTGGCTTACGTCCTATCCATATCTCATATGGCATTTTAGCTACAGATTTACTTGAAACTCTATTTAGAAGGTAACAAGCCGATTCGAGCGCATATCCCCAGAAGAAGATCGATAAACCAGCAAACCCCATCATGGATTGAACCATGTCCAACAAGGTCCGATTCCTCCTTTCAGACACACCATTATGCTGTGGTATTCTAGGAGGAGTCTACTGAGAGAGAATTCCATTCTCCCCAAGATATGTCAGAAACTCATTGGAAAGGTATTCACCTCCTCGATCAGATCAAAGAGTTTTAATACACTTTTCAATTTATTTTTCTACCTCATTTCGGAATAGTTTGAACATTTCAAATGACTCCAACTTGTGCTTCATTAAATAGACATACCCATACCTCGATAGGTCATCTGTGAAGGTTATGAAGTAGAAATATCCACCTCTTGTACTTGAGCTCATGGGTCCACATACATCAGAATGTACCAGACCCAAGAGTTCACTGGCTCGCTCACCTTTTCCAGTAAAAGGTGATTTGGTCATCTTCCCAAGAAGACAGGACTCACAGGTTGGAAGTGATTCACAATCACCTAGTTCAAGAATTTCTTCTTGAGCTAACCTGTTTATCCTGTTCTTATTGATATGACCTAGCCTACAGTGCCAAAGGTAGACTTCTGACACATCATCTATTCCAGGGTGTTTATCGGAGGTTTGAACCATATTAACAGGTTGTGATAGAAAGTAAATTCCATTATTTAGTTATCCAACAAACATTGTAACACCATTCAAAATGATATTGCAAACATTTTCTTTTATTAAAAATTCATAACCGTACATGGCCAAAAGGCCTACAGAAATAATATTTAATAAAAAGCTTGGACAATAGTGACATTCACTCAGAATTACATTATAAGAATTGATTACAAGGTTTATGATTCTTAAAGCTAGAACTGAAACTTTGTTTCCATCTCCAACGTTCAGGAACCTCTCACCTTCATCAAATCTCCTACTAACCTGCAGACCCTGCATCGAATTGCAAATATAATAAGGGCTTCCGGTATCCAATACCCAGGCAGTAGTATCACAAATGAAAAAGTTGCAAGGTGTTATCATATAAGTACCTTGCTTCTTCTGCCTGTTCGGGTCCAGTGAGGCAATGTATAGAGGACAGTTCCTCTTCCAGTGCCCCTGCTTCTTGCAAAAGAAGCACTCCGCCTGGCTCTGGTCGGGCTTGCGCTTCTTGGTCTGACCCTGTGCAGACATCCCAGCATGCGGCTGCACCTTCTTATTTTTCTTCTTCTTGTTCTTTTTCCCTTTCTTAAAAGGTTGACGACCAGAAGAAGACCCTCCCACAATATTCACTGACTCCTTATGGAGCTGGTGGTCCTTCTCAAAGTTCTGTAGCAACCCCAACAAGCCATGGTAGTTCACTGCAAGCTTTGTCATTCGAAAATGAGTAAGGAAGGGGAGAAAGGACTTGGGCAGAGAATTAAGGATCGCATCCTTACCGAGCTGCTCGTGCAGGGGAAAGCCCAGTTTACTTAGGCACTCAATCATTTCGATCATGTAGAATACATGATCGGTGACTGAGGCCCCATCCCTCATCCGAGCATTGAAAATGGCACAACTAGTTTTATGCCTTTCAACATCGTCAGATGTGCCAAAGGAGTCGTTCGACATTTGAAGCATCTCCTGGGGCTGGGCATTCTTGAACCTGCGACTGAACTCATCATTCATTGCCGCCAGCATTATGCACCGGACGGTGGTGCGGTCGTTGAGCCACTTCTAGTAACTGTCTCAGACCGTCCCTCTAGCGTTCGGGGCTGGCTCCTCAGGTGCCGGATCCGTTACTACATAAAGGATCCGTTCATGCTCAAGGATAATTTTTAATTTTCGATACCAGCTATCGAAATTAGGTCCCATGAGCTTGTCATTATCTAATAATGACCGAAACGACAGGGTAGAGGCCATAGCTGCATAAAGAAAAACTAGATCTTAATTAGTACATAAATTATAAATACTAAAGACTTGGACATTAGTTTAAAGTTTCTCCCAGTATTTTTATGAACTGGTAGCCTTAACCTCTAATTTGAGGAATTACTTTAATTCCTTAGTGGGTTCTAGAATCCACACAGACTACACACGAGCCCAACTTTGGTTGGTCAACCCATGTGCATCTATGGGTAGGTTCATAACCAGTTGTTTCTCTAAACAACTTCTAGTAATTGATTTTACCCCAAAACCTAATCAGTAGGCTTTGGCCTCCACTGAAAAGATCTGGTTAGGTCCAACCATTAACATGATTTGATTTGGTGAATCGGATCAATAAATGATCAGGCCCGACTTTGGCCGGCCAACCTGACCACCATCAGAAAGACTTAACCAAATTATCATACTATGAATGATAATTCTATTAGTCAATAAGCACCAGGCCTTTGGGCCTCCAATGATTATTAAACTAATGGACTCATTATCACTCACTTAATGGGAGGCTATGACTTAGTTATCATTATAACTTAATCATTTTAGGGACCTAATAATTTTTGAAGATTTTATTAAAGGATAGATGAGAAGAAAATATCCAGTCAATTTCAATCCTCCCACTGACTTCACCAAGTCAGATTAAAAAAGGATTTAATTAAAGTTGGCATTAGGAGCACCTAAATCAGTCAAACTGATTTACCTAATGACATGGGTGAGCCCTAATCACCAAGTGATCTAATCAAAACCTAATTCACCAGGTTCGCCAGGTAAGTGAGATCAGTGGTGGGGATAAGCCATTAACTCGTCAGAGATCGAATCATTGTGAGTAGCTCCCACTTAAAAACCACTGGTCAAACTGCCAAACTTACCTTAGACACCAATCGGTTCATTAGTTTTAATTTGATCAACTTAGTAAATAGGGTTCCACCATGAAGCCATGAATTAAGTCCATCTTGGTCTAGTTAAAGACATGGACCCATTCAACTACAACTATTAGAGTTGAGTCTAGAGTATCCTTGACCTAATCTAATTTAATTTTTGATTAGATTTGACCAATCACTCTAATTTAGTCCATTTCTTTAAGCTAACCTTAGGTTTAACCTAATTATGGATCTAATCCATCTAACCATTGACCCACAAGTTTATGCAATTGTCTTAGGTCTTAATTCATAATTCTAGACCTACTAGACAACACTTAATTCTTTTAATTAAGTATTTGGGCTGATGGGTCAGGATTTGGCATTTCGAAAATAATTTTCAAATTGAAAAGGTTTTATTTTCTGTTCACCAAATATGTTGACTCATTTCACAAATAGATCAGCACATTTCATAAATAGCAATCCTATTGCTAATTATATAATAGAAAATAACTTAATCAAAATAAATCATGAATATTCCTTTAGATCTAATCTAATACATTCATGATAAATTTCACAATTGAACTTTTACAATTAATTTCTTTCGCTGCTTCATCTGCATGGGATATAATTGCAATGGTACCCCTACCGCCATAGGAGACCCCATCGAATGGGAGGAGAGAGCCTTTAAACCCTACTTTTCTCTTATGACCGGACGGCCATGGCAACCAACCCAATTCGATTACATGCTACTTGGATCAAGTATATCTAAATATACCAATTTTTAAAATTTAAATTTTAAATTTCAAATTTCAAATTTTAAATTTTGAATTTCAAATTTCCAAATTTCAAACAAATTTTAAATTTTAAATTTTGAATTTCAAATTTTGAATTTCAAATTTTGAATTTTAAATTTTGAATTTCAAATTTGAAATTTCAACCAAATTTCAAATTTCAAATTTTTTTCAATTTTGAATTTTTTGAAATTTCCAAATTTTTGAATTTTGAATTTTAAATTTCAAATTTCAAATTCAAAATTTTGAATTTCAAATTTTTGAATTTGAATTTTGAAACAACTTTCAAAATTAAATTTCAAATTTTGAATTTTAAATTTTAAAAT
>NC_025997.2:80887294-80962704 GCF_000442705.2 Elaeis guineensis
ATTTGTTGCTCCTAGATTGATTTTGATGATTACAAAGCAGATTGAAGGGATACAAATAATTTTAAAATGAAAAAGTCCTTATGCTCTTCAAGGGCAAAATCATAATTTCACTCAAATCTTGGATTTGATAGTATCATTTGGTAGAACAAATGATTTAAAATCTATTGGTAAAAATTTCATTGTGTTTGGACTTATATTTTTGAAGTTATGAAGGTTTGAAGTGCATGAGTCGACTCATGAGTCAACTCATGGCACTGTGAGCTGATTGGCACGCAAAAATTCTCCTTGGGCACGCTAGTTTTCTGGCTTGGCACGACCTGTGAGTCGATCATGAGTCGACCCACAAGGCATGAGTCGACTCATGAGTCGACCCCTGCTAATTTGAGCCAAAAAATTTCAGAAAAGCATTCTCTGGTTTTTGCAACAGAGGTCGACTCATGAGTCGACCCCTGAAGCATGAGTCGACTCATGAGTCGACCCCTGCGACGGGAAATGTCAGCAACGGCTATTTTTTTGCCCGTTTTAATTGCCATTTATGCTTCCTAAAAATTCTCTAACGGCTCTTTATCTGCCTAAATTGTTTTCTCTTGCTTCTAATGCTACAAAATGCTTAATTTGATGAAAGAAATTGCAGATTAAATAGCAGATCAAACGTGAAATCAAAAGAAGAGAAGAAGAAGAAAAAGATGAGAAAGAGAGAAGAATAGAAGAGAGGATCCATAATTTGCAAGAATAAGCTGAGATCAACGAAATATCCATAGAGAAAAAGAGAGAGGATCCACAATATACCAGAGAGATTGTGAAAGAGAAAAGCTAGATCTTTCAAGGAGAGAATTCTTCACGCCTATCGTTTCAACCTTGATCTAGAGATCGTTCAAAGCTTTCAAGAGATCTTCAATCAATGATCAACCTCTTCTCAAGCATTCGTTCAACCGTTCATTCATCTTGAGAAAATCTGAAAAAGGGGTTCTTCATTTGAGTAAAGCTTTTATTATTATATTTGCTCATAAAAGGAGCTGTTATTGTATTAATCTGTGCTCTAAATATTCTTACTCTTTGTGAGTTTTTGCTCTTGTTTTCGGAGGATTTTCAAAACAAGGAAAGGTTGATCCGAACCCGAAATCGGAGTGTTTTGGATTTGCTTGTACCCGGGAAACAAGTGATCTAGCTTGGGATAGCTAGTGTCGGAGTTTCGACATTTTGTATTCAGGTTGAATACAAAGGATAGTGGATTGAATTTCCCAAGTGGGATCTTGGGGAGTGGATGTAGGTGCAAGGTTAGCACCGAACCACTATAAATCCTTGTGTTTGTGGTGTGCTTTATCGCTTTATCTTATTTCTTTATTATATCCTTGCAATACTGCTTTAGGTAATTAATATTATTTTAAGCCATTGTTTTGTTCTTCATAAGTTATCTGTTGGGCTTAAAATTTTTAGAAACCCAATTCATCCCCCCTCTTGGGTTGCATAGCTGGGCAACAAGTGGTATCAGAGCCAGTGCTCTAGCCCTTCTTTGATCTAACAATCAAAGAGCCAAAGATCTATGGCAACCCATGTTGGAACTTCTCTAGCCGAGGGGCAATCAACAAACCGACCTCCACTTTTCAATGGGTCTAATTACACCTATTGGAAAGCTCGGATAAAGATTTTCATACAAGCACTCGACTATGATATGTGGAGTATCATAGTGAATGGTCCTCACACACCCACCAAGATTATAGATGGTGAGGAGTCAACCAAACCCGAGAAAGAATGGGATGAGGTTGACAAGAAATTGGCACAATTAAATGCCAAAGCTATGAATATTCTTTATTGTGCACTAGATGCTAGTGAATTTAATCGCATTTCTACTTGTGCATCTGCTAAAGAAATATGGAATAGGTTAGAAGTCACCCATGAGGGAACAAATCAAGTAAAAGAGTCTAAAATAAACATGCTTGTACATAAATATGAATTGTTCAAAATAAAGCATGATGAGTCCATAACTGCTATGTTTACTCATTTTACTGATATAATCAATGGTTTAAAGAGTCTTGGCAAATCTTATACTAACAGTGAACTTGTAAGGAAAATTCTCAGGTCACTGCCAAGAACTTGGGAAGCCAAGGTGACTGCCATCCAAGAAGCAAAGGACTTGAACACTCTACCTCTAGAAGAGCTTCTTGGATCCTTGATGACTCATGAACTTAGCATGAAGCAACATCAAGAGGATGAAATCAAAAAGAAAAGAACCATTGCCCTCAAATCCACAACTTCGCCTGATTATGAAACGGATGACTCTGAAGATGAAGATCAGGATGAAGAGATGGCTCTCATCACCCAAAAATTTAAGAAGTTTCTAAGAAAAAGGAAACAGGGGATGAGAAAGAAATTCACAAAAGGGGATCAAAGCAAAGAAAAGGAAAAAGATCAAACCCCTATATGCTACGAGTGCAAGAAGCCAGGACATTTCAGATCCGAATGTCCACAATTGAAGAAAGGTCCAAAGAAGTTTAAAAAGAAGGCAATGATGGCGACCTGGAGTGCGAGTGATGACTCAAGCTCCGACGAGGAAACCTCAACAGAACAAGCCAACCTGTGCCTGATGGCACATGAAAATGAGGTAACTTCTGAATCCACTAGTGAATTTACTTTTGAAGAATTGCATGAGGCATTCTATGATTCAATTGATGAATTAAAGAAACTAGGGAAGAAAACAAAGAGCTGAAATTGGAAAATCAGTCCTTAGTGAAACAAGCTGAAAATCTTTCAATTGAAAAATTCACCTTGATTCAAGAAAATCAAAACTTAAAGGATGAAATGAACAAGCTGAAGTCTATAGTAGATAAGTTCACCTTAAGTTCAAACAAACTAAATATGATCCTTGAAAATCAGAAAGCTATATATGATAAGGCTGGACTTGGTTATAAACCCCTGAAGAAACAAAAATTTCTGAAGGATATTTATGTAAATTATTCAAGTAACAAGTCTACAAATATTACTTGTTTTAAATATGGAAGAATAGGACATAAATCATATACATGTCTTATTAACAAATATGCAAACACAAAGAAAATATGGGTTCCAAAAGGAACCATTCTGACTAACCTGAAAGGACCCAAGAAAGCTTGGGTACCTAAGACAGAAACTTGATCTTTGCTTGCAGGTGTGTCTAGAATCCCAAGAAGGAAACAGGAAATGGTATCTTGACAGCGGATGCTCGAGACACATGACTGGTGATGAATCACAATTCATCACGCTTGATGCTAAGGATGGAGGGATGGTCACCTTTGGAGATAATGGCAAAGGAAAGATCATCGGGATAGGTAACATTGGTATCACTCCCTCCAAATACATTGAGAATGTTTTATTAGTTAAAGGTTTAAAGCATAACTTACTTAGCATTAGTCAATTCTGTGATAAAGGGTATAAAGTAAGTTTTGAATCATCTGTTTGCATTGTGACGAGTCCTATTAACGATGGCATTAAATTTATAGGACATAGGCATGGCAATATTTATATGGTAGACTTGAATGATTTAACTAAATTAGACATGCAATGCCTAGTTTCCTTAAGTGCTAAAATAAATGAGACTAGTTGGCTGTGGCATCGTAGACTTGCACACATTAGCATGCATTCTCTCTCAAAATTAATTAAAAAGGATTTAGTTCTCGGTTTGCCAAAATTGAATTTTGAAAAGGATAGAATTTGTGATGCATGCCAATTAGGTAAACAAACTAGAGTATCATTTAAATCCAAAACACTGTTTCAACTTCTAGACCTTTAGAGCTCTTACATATGGATTTATTTGGACCAACAAGAACCACTAGTCTAGGAGGAAAACGATATGGATTTGTAATAATAGATGATTACTCTCGTTTTACTTGGATTTTCTTTTTAGCTCACAAAAATAAAATTTTTCAAATTTTCACTAAATTTCATCGAAAAGTCACTAATGAAAAAGGGTTTTCAATTCAAAATATTAGAAGTGATCATGGAACAGAATTTGAAAATCAAGACTTTGAAAATTTTTGTGATGAAAATGGAATTGGTCATAACTTCTCTGCTCCTAGGACATCTCAACAAAATGGGGTAGTTGAAAAATAGAACCTTAGAAGAAATGGCCCGTACCATGCTTTGTGAAAGCAACCCTCCAAGATATTTTTGGGCGGAAGCTATTAACACAGCATGTTACATTTTAAATCGTGCTTTAATTAGACAATTTTTAAAGAAAACCCCTATGAACTTTGGAAAGGAAGAAAACCAAATATTGCATATTTTTATGTTTTTGGTTGCCGATGTTTTGTATTAAATAATGGCAAAGAAAAACTTGGTAAATTTGATGCAAAATCAGATGAAGCAATCCTTCTAGGTTACTCCTCCACTAGTAAAGCATTTAGAGTATTCAACAAAAGAACCTTAGTAGTTGAGGAGTCCATACATGTTGTCTTTGATGAATCTAACGATCTTCCTTCAAGGAAGAATGAGGGTGTTGATGATGCAGATCCACTAATAGAAGGTATGAAGGAGATCACTCTGAAAGATTCAGCAACTCCAGAAGACAAGGATCAAGAAGATGAACAAAATGAGAAAGGTGAAGAAATTCAAGAACAACCTCAAGGTACAAATGACTTACCCAAGGAATGGAGGTATGTTCACAACCACCCTAAGAAATTAATTATCGGTGATCCTATGCATGGGGTAAAAACACGTTCTTCACTTAGAGATGTACTTAATCATTGTGCTTTTGTATCTCAACTTGAACCTAAAACTTTTGAAGAGGCTGAAAATGATCATAACTGGATTAATGCTATGCAAGAGAAACTTAATCAATTTGAAAGAAATAATGTTTGGACCTTAGTAAAAAGACCTAAAGATTATTCAATAATTGGCACAAAATGGGTCTTTAGAAACAAATTAGATGAGCATGAAAATGTAATTAAAAATAAAGCAAGACTGGTTGCTAAGGGATATAATCAAGAAGAAGGAATTGATTTTGATGAAACCTTTGCACCTGTTGCTAGATTACAAGCTATTAGACTTCTACTTGCATATGCTTGCTTTATGAATTTCAAGTTATTTCAAATGGATGTTAAAAGTGCATTTTTAAATGGATATATTTCTGAAGAAGTATATGTAGAACAACCCCCTGGATTTGAAAATCATGCTTTTCCCAATCATGTCTTTAGATTAAATAAAGCTTTATATGGTCTAAAACAAGCACCTAGAGCATGGTATGAAAGGCTAAGCAAATTTCTACTAAATAATGATTTCTCAAGAGGCAATGTAGATACAACCCTATTTATTAAAAGAAACCAAAATGATATGCTAATTATACAAATTTATGTTGATGACATAATTTTTGGGTCTACTAATGAATCCATTTGTCAAGACTTTGCTAAGCTTATGCAGGGAGAGTTCGAGATGAGCATGATGGGAGAACTCACCTTCTTTCTCGGACTCCAAATCAAACAATCAAAAGAGAGAATCTCCATCACCCAAAGCAAGTACACCAAGGAACTACTCAAAAGATTTGGAATGGAGAACTGCAAACCAATTGGCACACCAATGAGTCCCTCAAGTAAGCTTGACAAGGATGATGAAGGTAAAAACGTAGACTTAAAATACTACAGAGGTATGATTGGCTCATTATTATATCTAACTGCAAGTAGGCCTGATATCATGTTTAGTGTTTGCTTATGTGCAAGATATCAATCTAATCCTAAGGAATCTCATTTGAATGCTGTTAAAAGAATCCTTAGATACTTAAATGGTACACAAACTATAGGGTTATGGTACTCTAAGGACTCACAAATTAATTTGTTAGGATATTCTGATGCTGATTTTGCTAGATGTAAATTAGATAGAAAAAGCACAAGTGGAACTTGCCAATTTCTTGGAGTTAACCTAATCTCATGGTTTAGCAAGAAACAAAATTCGGTGGCACTGTCTACGGCTGAGGCCGAATACATTGCAGCCGGAAGTTGTTGTGCTCAAATCTTGTGGATTAAGCAACAACTCGAAGATTTTGGAATCAAACTTAATGAAACTCCAATAAAATATGATAATACAAGTACCATAAATCTATCTAAAAATCCAATACAACACTCAAGATCCAAACATATTGAAATAAGACATCATTTCATAAGAGAACATGTTCAAAACAAAAATATAATTCTTGAATATGTTTACACTAAAAATCAATTAGCCGATATCTTTACAAAGGCCCATAGTGAGGATAGATTCTGTGAAATTAGGAGAAATCTAGGAGTTCTAGATCCATTTGTCTGAAATTTCTCAATTTCCAAAGAATAGATGTCAAAAACTCTTAGAGATCAATTTTCAACATCTATCCTGGTCCCAAAAGCTCAGATTTATCACTTTAAAAACTTATCTTTAAGCAAAATTCCTACTCCCAAAATTTCGAATTTTTTTGGAATTTATTTGTATTTTTTCTGAATTTCTGAACTTCATGAGTCGACCCCCATGAGTCGACTTAATGGCAAACTTGTAAATCCCACCAACTTCCATCGGGTTCATTGTTTTTAAACAGGAAACCCTGTTCGTGAGACGACTCATCTTCTCATCATCTTTCTTCCGAAAGTCGTCCTCTCCAACTCTTCTTGCTCCAAATCTAAGGATCAATTCTGAGGCAATTCTTCCTCCTTCTCTCCACCAAAAATCGCCTCCTTGAAAAGGATTTTTCTGTGCTTTCTCGCAGTGATTGGCGTGGGTGGAACGTGCCCTAGAACTTCACCGTTCATTCAAAATTCACTTCTTTTCTCCACCAAAATTATTCTTTACTCTTTTGTGATCCCTCCTCCTCTGAATTCAAGTCTTCTTGTCTGCTACTTTTTGGATATGGCTCCAAAGATGAAACTTCCCCAAAGAAGGAAATCAATCCGAGAGCCTGAGGAAATTGTCCGAAAGAAAAGGCATGCTCAGTCTTCCAGTGTTTTCGATCCAGTTTCAGTACCTGCTCAAGGTCCCTCTCAATCCTCCATAAGCCCCAGTGTAAATCCTCTTTCTGATAGAAAAGTAGAAACCGGAAAAAATATAGATTTTCGGTTCTTTGAGAAAGAAGGCTTTACTTTTGCTACCAAGATCAAAAATCAAGGATGGAAACTTTATTGCTCTCTTAAGGAAGTCACCTATGTTGATCTAGTCAGAGAGTTCTACCAGAACCTATATTATGGAAATGGGTCAGTGACTTCAACTGTCAAAGGGATTGACATATGCTTGGATTCTCGGATATTGGGAGAAATACTTCAGTTGCCTAGTGAAGGATACTCATATATGGAACTCCCAATTAAAGAAGAAGGGATCAGAATTATCTTAGGAGAAGCTTTTTCAGGAAGTTTAAACAGATTGGAAGCAAAGCTACTGTCCATTGAGATGAGGGTCCTGCATCAGATTGTAACAAAACTCTTCTTTCCTAGGAGTGGTAGACATGACTTACTATCTGGCAGAGATGTATGTGTCATGTTTCATATCATCACTCAGACCCCCCTAAACCTCCCTGCACTTATGATAGAGGCCATGAGAGAAACTTTGAATAGATCCAAGGCACACTTGCCTTATGGTATGGCCCTTACTAGAGTTTTTAGGAGGTTTGGAGTTAGCTGTGAGGGGGAGACACCTACCAAGCTCTCACATGTGGACACTTTCAACCAACACAGCCTGCACCGAATGGGAATTACAAAGACTGTTGGTGGTTGGATCAAGGGCTCTGAAGAAAGAGCTGAGGAGAGAGCTGAGGAAAGAGCTGAAGACAGAACTGAAGGCAGAGTAGAAGAAGAAGGTCCATCTTCTCCTGTACATGACTTCAGGGCAGCTTCACCAGATACCCAGTTCATTCCTGATACTGAGGCTGGCCCTTCTGAGTTTACTAGGATGCCCACACCAGTGTATCAGCCAGAGAGCAGAGCACCTCATTCAGAGTTCAGACTGGCTGACGATCAGATCGAGCATATTTCACAGCGTGTGGCTTCTTTGCTGTCTAGCCAGTGGAGTAGTACTTCTTTTGCACCTGGAGCTACTTCTTCTGATCAGACCATTACTCCCCACATCTCCACTGTATTTCAGATGATTTCAGATCAGTCCGTCAGGATACAGCAGCTTGAGGATACAGTCTGGAGACTTACTGGCAGAGTTCTTGACTTGCAGGGGCAAGTCCTTGCATTGGCCCATCCCCAGCCACAGGAGTCTACTATTGAGGTCACAGACCTCACTGCAGAGGCTGGCAGGCTCAGAGGAGCATTAGAAGGTGGATATGAGCTACTGAGGAAAGAGATCAGAGGATCGAGTGAGCATGCTACCACCCAGTTCACTGCTCTACTTCAATCTGTTTTCAGAGCACTTAACGTACTTGATTCTATCAGACTCATGGTATCAGCCCTAGTATCTCAGCGTTCTCAGCCACCCAGTTCATCTCGTTCTCCTACTCGTGCCAGCACTTCCACTCGTGGCAGAGGCAGACGGGGTAGAGGACGCACTTCTGATCCATCATCTCCTCACCCTATATCTGATGACTCTGATCATTGACTTATCTAGATCCTAGGAGTTAGTATCTTGTTCTAGGATCTATACCTTGGGGCCATGTATTGACATTTAGCCGGTTGAATTTTATTAATTGAATCATCTTTTACCTATATTTTTACCTCTTTGTAATGATTATATTTTGGTTATATTTCAATCTCTGATACATCTGTTGAAATATTATCTTCTCCTTGTTGTTGTTTGCTGTTGATAATTGCTATATTAAGGGGGAGCAAACATCTGTAAAAAAAAAAAAAAAAACTCTAAAGAAGAAGAAATTAAAGAATATTTCAGAAAAAGAAAAGAAAGAGTTAACTATGTTTGATGATGTCAAAAAGGGGGAGAAATTAAACTAAAACAAAAATTAAAATTAGACAAAAAGCAAAACCCTAAATTATGAGAAAAAGGGGGAGAAATTAAACAAAAATAAAGATTGGAGAAATTAAAACAAATATTAGAGAAATTAAACAAAAACAAATATTGGAGAAATTAAAACAAATATTGAAGAAATTAAACAAATATTGGAGAAATTAGACAAAAACAAGGATTGAAAGATTAAACAAAACTTTGAGAAATTTGGTATCAAAATTTGGTATCAGACAGAACTTTAACAAAAAGTCATCTATCAAAAGCAAAATCATGAGTACAATGCAAATAAGTATTCTTTTTATATAAGCTCTGATATTCAAACTTGCTTTTGAAATTTTACTCACCTTGATACATCAATAAGAAATTTATTTTACTCTGATACATCCTACAATTTCTTTTAACTTGATCTGATACATGATAATATTTGATCTGATACAGTGTGAAGGTTTCTCTAATATATTATAACATTTGCTCTGATACAGTGTGAAATATTCTCTGACATTTGCTCTAATACAGTATGAAATTTTCTCTGATACGTTATAAAATTTTCTTGCTCTGATACAGTGTGAAATTTTCTCTGACATTTGCTCTAATACAGTATGAAATTTTCTTTGATACATTATAAAATTTTCTTGCTCTGATACATTATAAAATCTTTTCTGATATCATTGTAAAAATTATTTTTGCTCTGATACATAGAAAAAGTTATTTATCTTCTCTTGCTCTGATATATCTTGAACTCAAAATGATCTAATACCCTTTTCAAATCTTTAAGAAAATGGACAAACTATTTTTGCATTTATATTACATGCCAAAAGAATCATACTCTTTTCAAGCATATACACCTATAATGGATTCTTTTGAAATTAATGCATTAACACAAATATTTTTGTTCAAATATTTTGTCATCATCAAAAAGGGAGAGATTGTTGCTCCTAGATTGATTTTGATGATTACAAATCAGATTGAAGGGATTCAAATAATTTTAAAATGAAAAAGTCCTTATGATCTTCAAGGGCAAAATCATAATTTCACTCAAATCTTGATTTGATAGTATCATTTGGTAGAACAAATGATTTGAAATCTATTGGTGAAAATTTCATTGTGTTTGGACTTATATTTTTGAAGTTATGAAGGTTTGAAGTGCATGAGTCGACTCATGAGTCAACTCATGGCACTGTGAGCTGATTGGCACGCAAAAATTCTCCTTGGCACGCTAGTTTTCTGGCTTGGCACGACCTGTGAGTCGACTCATGAGTCGACCCACAAGGCATGAGTCGACTCATGAGTCGACCCCTGCTAATTTGAGCCAAGAAATTCCAGAAAAGCATTCTCTGGTTTTTGCAACAGAGGTCGACTCATGAGTCGACCCCTGAAGCATGAGTCGACCCCTGCGATGGGAAATGTCAGCAACGGCTATTTTTTTGCCCGTTTTAATTGCCATTTATGCTTCCTAAAAATCCTCTAACGGCTCTTTATCTGCCTAAATTGTTTTCTCTTGCTTCTAATGCTACAAAATGCTTAATTTGATGAAAGAAATTGCAGATTAAATAGCGGATCAAATGTGAAATCAAAAAGAAGAGAAGAAGAAGAAAAAGACGAGAAAGAGAGAAGAATAGAAGAGAGGATCCGTAATTTGCAAGAATAAGCCTGAGATCAATGAAATATCCATAGAGAAAAAGAGAGAGGATCCACAATATACCAGAGAGATTGTGAAAGAGAAAAGCTAGATCTTTCAAGGAGAGAATTCTTCACGCCTATCGTTTCAACCTTGATCTAGAGATCGTTCAAAGCTTTCAAGAGATCTTCAATCAACGATCAACCTCTTCTCAAGCATTCGTTCAACCGTTCATTCATCTTGAGAAAATCTGAAAAAGGGGTTCTTCATTTGAGTAAAGCTTTTATTGTTATATTTGCTCATAAAAGGAGCTGTTATTGTATTAATCTGTGCTCTAAATATTCTTACTCTTTGTGAGTTTTTGCTCTTATTTTCGGAGGATTTCCAAAACAAGGAAAGGTTGATCCGAACCTGAAATCGGAGTGTTTTGGGTTTGCTTGTACCCGGGAAATAAGTGATCTAGCTTGGGATAGCTAGTGTCGGAGTTTCCGACATTTTTGTATTCGGGTTGAATACAAAGGATAGTGGATTGAATTTCCCAAGTGGGATCTTGGGGAGTGGATGTAGGTGCAAGGTTAGCACCGAACCACTATAAATCCTTGTGTTTGTGGTGTGCTTTATCGCTTTATCTTATTTCTTTATTATATCCTTGCAATACTGCTTTAGGTAATTAATATTGTTTTAAGCCATTATTTTGTTCTTCATAAGTTATCTGTTGGGCTTAAAATTTTTAGAAACCCAATTCACCCCCCCTCTTGGGTTGCATAGCTGGGCAACACACTTTCTCGTGTAATAAATGGGGCGCTAAAGAAGATAAGGTCAAGGCGCAAGGATTGATTGCTCATTCAAATTCAAACTTTGTTTTGAATTTGAATGGCCAACCAATCATCCTTATCCACTCATTTGGAGCACAAAAGTGAGTCATGGGGAGGGCTTTGCATGAGAAAAAATTCATGAGAAGTTCCTTCTCATGAATTCAAATGGGCGCAGTGGAAGTGAGGTGGCGCAGGGAGAAAATTTAAAAGATGGTTTCATTCAAATTGAACCAACCTAATCAAAATAGGTTAAGCACAATTAGACTAAGTTAAATTGAACCTAATTAGGCTCAATAAAATCTTAACCAAATCAGGAATTGATTAAGTCCAACCCCTGATCAAATCAGGGACCAAACCATCTCGACAATTAGGTCAACTCTTAACCTAATCGGGTCAAACCCAATTGAATCCAATTCAATTGGACTTGATCCAAAAATAATTAATCTATCAAATTGAGTTAATTAGTGATCAAATTACTAATTAAACCTCTCATAAATATTGAGTTCAAATTCGATGGGCAATCGGGTATCAAAGTCCATCGATATGAAACTTTGATTGGAGAGTCCCAAACCAGTGGGACTCTTGACCTCGGTACCCAAAATGTGTGGGACTCATGATCAGAGAATCTTGATTCTCGATCACAGAATCCCAGACACGTTGGACTCGTAGTCCATGAGTATTAGGACTCTTCATCAGCCATCAGATTAGATAGGAACCTCTAATGTGTGTGACCCTGCAGGTTCGAACCTAAGCCGGTAGCACAGGAATCAATTCCTGTACTAATCGAAGTGACCATCTAGCAATGGTACCCAACGTTCAGATAGGTAGAAAAGTTACAATTGCAACACTCAAAATCTACATGAATATGGTTACTGTATAATTCATCCTTTTGACCCCTGTGTTTAGGATGACTCAGAGTTAAACTGTCAACCCTGATCAGATCATTCGAATCGTGCTCAACTCAAACAGTCCTGTGACTCCTCACTAGGACTACCCTGGCCAAGGTTTTACTAAATTGAAATACGACTGTACACAGCTCCTAAACTGGAGTGGTCAATCCCATCTTGACACATGCATCGACAAGTCAAGTCTTGACTACACCCAGCAGCCTTCTATCATTGAATTAGAAATTCAAGTAGTCCAGTGCTTAAGTACAGTGAGTTACTTGCAAGTCACCATGGCGGTCTCAGATCAGAGGGATATTTATACCCATATTCCATCGGAGCAAATCTTGACAGCAGAAATAGCTCCAGAGTCGGTCACGTTCAGTGCCTATGTATCCTTACATCTCATCTATATGCCATACCAGTGTCTCCACACTCTTTGGTTAAGAGGACAACCAACCTATATGGCACACAATGACCTATGCTTGATAAACGTTGTCGTCCTTGGTAACAATGTATCATTTGGTCACAAACAGATTTAAGGACTAAACGATAAATCTTCCTTTGTCGAGTCTAAATAGTTCTAAGGACTTCACCGTAATATAGGAGTTCATTAGAAGATAAAATATTTTGGGATGAAAAATACCAAAATAATTTTTATTAATTCATAATTCATGTATATATACAAAAATAAGCACAACCGTCAACAGGCTGACGATTGGCTTTGAGACACTATTTCCAATATTTTATTCAATCAAATTGAGTCAATTAATAATCTAATTACTAATTAATTTTCTAAAAATAGTAGAGTCCCAGTTTCAGTGGGACTCTTTCTCAGAGTCCTAGTCTGAGTAGGACTCTTTACCAGAGTCATAATCCAATTAGACTCTTCAGCCATCTGATTTGATCAAATCTTCTAATACGTGTGACTCTATAGATTCAAACCTAAGTTAGTAGTATAAGAATAATTTTTTATACCAATTGATGTAACCATCTAGCAATGATGACCCGACGACCGGATAGGTCGAAGTATTGCAAAGCAACCTCTAGAACCTACTGGCATATGGTTATCGTATAATTCATCCTTTTGCCCCAAATGCTCAAGGTGACCTAGGATTTAACTGTCAACCCTAATTTAGTCGATCACAATATATTTTAATCTTTCAAATCTATCTCATGGATTATCTTGGCCAAGGTTTTACTGAATTGAAATATATTGATGCATATCTCCTACGAATTCAGAGGGGTCAATTCCATCTTGACTCACACACCGACTTGATAAGTACTTGACTGCACTCATAGCCTTCTATCACTGAGTTAGAAACTCAGATAGTCAGATACTAAAGTACAGTGAGTTGCTTCTAAGTCATCGAGGTGGTCTCAAGTCGAAAGGATACTTATACCCATACTCTTCACGAGCTGCTCTTGACAATAGAGTGCTCAGTACATGATCATGTTCGATGTGAAAGTACTCCTACATTCCATCTGCATGTTATAACAGTGTCTCCACACTCCTTAGTTAAGAGGACAACCAACTCATATGGCATATAATGACCTATACTCGATAATGCAATCGTCCTATTAATAGCATATTATTTGGTCGTGAACATTTTTAAGGACTTAATGACAAATCCTCCTTTATCAATTAATTATAGTCCTAAGGGCTTCATTACAATGCAAGAGTTCAATGATGGATAATTTGTAATAAAAATATTGAATAATTTTTATTAATAAAAATTTATATATAATTTACAAGATGAGCACAATCGTCTAACGATTGACTTTGAAACATATTTTCCAACAACTCTCACTTGGACTAAAGCCAATTGGTACAGTATCGAATACCCATCTTCGACTTGTGGTCATCAAACTCTTTGATTTTGAGAGCCTTAGTAAATGGATCGGTCAGGTTCTTCTTTTCATCGATCTTCTAAAGGTCGATGTCACCTCGATTTATGATCTCCCAGATAAGGTGATAGTGGTGCAGAATATGTTTGGTGCGCTGATGTGATCTCGGCTCCTTGGCTTGAGCAATGGTTCTAGTATTGTCGCAGTATAACAAGATAGGACCATCAATGGAGGATGCCACTCCGAGCTCATCGATGAACTTTCTCAACCATACAGCATCCTTCGCAGCATTAGATGACGTGATATACTCCACTTCGCAAACAGAGTCTGCCACAATGTGCTACTTGAAACCTTTTCAGCAGATCGCTCCACCATTTAAGGTAAAAATATAACCCAACACACTCTTACTATCATCATGGTCTAACTGAAAGCTAGAGTTCGTGAACCCCACCAGTTTTAAGTCAGTTTCACCATATACAAGCCACTGGTTCATAGTATTTCTCAAATACTTAAGAATAGTCTTTACGATCTTCCAATAGTTTTCTCCTAGATCAGACTGGTATCTGCTCACTATCCCAAGTGAGTATGCCATATCTGGTCTCGTACATATCATGGCATATATAATAGAACCCATTGCCGAAGCATATGGAACTCTACTCATACGTTAGGATGTCGGACAATCTTTTTTCGAAAGAAAATTTTTTTGACTTATCGAAAGATAGCTTTTCTTGAAATTCTCCATGCTGAGCCATTTCAGCATAGTATCTATGTATGTGGATTGGGAGAGTCTGAGCAGCATCTTAAATCTATCTCTATAGATCTTCATCCCTAGGATATAGGCTGCTTCTCCCAGATCTTTCATAGAGAATTTGACGACATCCATACTTTTATTCCTTGTAATGTAGGGACTGAAGGAACTAGATCTAGGGTTTTAGGGTTAGATCTTGAAATTTTTTCAAGATCAGAAAGCGAAAGACTAAAATAAATCAAAAATTTATCTCATAAAATCAGAGAATCCCTAGATCTAAGATCCTATTACATGATTATTATATGGTGTTGGTGCAAAATTCTGCTGGCGCCGGAGAAGCTGGAGTCGAGGGAGTCACGATCACAATCGGGACCTGCAAAAGAAGTCTAAACCGGAGTTGGGGTTGTTCTGACAAGACCCTCCGACGCTCAAGTCAGTACTCTGCCTCAACAGGAATGGAGTGCTCGAATGAAAATTTTAGCAGAGTTTTGAGATAAGAGTTTTGAGCTTAGAGAAAAATGTATCTGGGAGTCACCTTTTATAGATGGAGAGTGTAACTGATTGACAATGACATCTGTAACCGCCTGGTAATGGGCCATTCAGGGCCACATGGAGTCTGTTACAGAGAGTAGTGGTGTCAGGGGTCGTTCAGAGCCATGTGGAATCTGTTATGGAGAGTGAAGTGATGTCCGTTGTCATGACTTGCCAGAGAGTGATGGAGCAGCGTGGGATCCATTACAGAAAGTGGAGCAGAGTCGTGGCCATCATCATGGCTTGCCAAAGAGTGGTGGAGCCACGTGGGATCCGTTACAGGAAGTAGAGCAGAGTCGTGGCCATCATCATGGCTTGCCAGAGAGTTCAGGACTGCCGGCTGAAGCTCAGTTGGGGCATCTGAAGGAGTGGGGCATCTCTCTATCTAAGAGGAGCTCGGATGTTTCTGAGGTTGCTGACATGCCCACTGTTGCTGGGTGCCTTGGGTGCTGACGCTGCAGGCGGAAATCATCTGCTGTAGAAGCTCGGACGGAGACTTTCTGTTGGCGAAGCTCTACTTCATTAGGAATCCGGTAGAGGGTTGACCGATAGTGAACTTTGGATGGCGCTGTAGGGGTTCATCCGCTGGAGGAGCCAAGAGGGCTGGCATTGTTGAAGTCTGGCTGACACTATTGGAGATTGATGGCTGGGGGGGGGACACGACAGACACCGGAGGTGGTTGACCGTTGCAGAGATCTAGCTGCTGGAGCCCGTCTGTTGTAGAAGTTCGTCCGGGACTTATCCGCTACTCGGGTTCGAGTGGAGTCCAGTTCTGGTAGGAGTCCAAATGGGGGCCGCTTATCAAAGAAGCTCGGCTGGAGTCTACTTGTAATAGGAGTCCGAAAGGAATTTGTTCATAGTAGAAGTTCGGATGGAATTCGCTTACAGTAGAGGTTCGGTGCGGGCTGCTCGTAGTAGAAGTTCAAAGTAGACCGCTTGTAGTAGGAGTTCGGAGTAGACCGCTTGTAGTAGAAGTTCGGAGTAGACCTCTTGTAGTAGGAGTTCGGAGTAGACTGCTCGTAGTAGAAGTTCGGAGTAGACCTCTTGTAGTAGGAGTTCGAAATAGACCGCTCGTAGTAGGAGTTCGGAGTAGAGATCTCGTTAGCGGAGCCTGTTCGTTGTATAAGTTTGGATGAAACTCACCTGTAATAAAAGTTCGGGGCAGAAACCCGACTCTCTTAGGAGCTCGGGCGAAATCCAGAAGGCGGTCGGCCACCGTAAAAATGTAGATGGAGTCTGGTTGCTGTAGGGATCTACCATTGGGAAAGTTTGGCCATTGACGAAGTCCGGAGGAAGTTCGGACTAGAGTCGAACATGGTTGGAAGAAGTTTGAAGAAATTCAAAGATCAGTCGATCGCTATGAGAGGTCGGCTGATAATGGAGTCCGAAGGGCACTTGGAGCAGTCCGATGGATGGCCGAAGGAGTTTGTCATTGAAGAAGTCTGGAAGGTTTACTAGGAGCTCATCCATTGGAGGAGTTCGGTTGACATTGTGGAAACTCGACTGTCGGAGGAGCCCGAAAAAGATGCCGTGCAAAGTCGGAAGGATCCCGGGAGAGTTGGCCTCTTACGAACTTCAGCTGGGGGTATTTTATACCCAACACCAGTCCCCCTACTTTCGAGTTCGAGTTTCGAATGAAGGAAGTACAGAGAAATTTTCACAGCCAAAGTTGTTCCCTTGACTTCTGTGCGCAACTGCCCTCAGATATTTTGGCATTTAATACGCGTGCGCCGAAGTCTTTTCATATCAAGGCGATTCGAAGAGACCTATCAAAATTTCCACTGGAGCGTTGCTCAAGGTACGGCACAATAATGGCTCTGTCAGTTGTCAGCCACTTTTAGCCGTCTGCTGTGGTGAGTAGGACACCCGACGAATGCCGGTCGGTCAGAGAAGATCCGCAATCATTATTGCACCGGATCCCGAGGTCTATTTAAACCCGCCTTCCTTCCTCCAGGGGTTTCACTTTGCCTGAGAGTCCTATTGGTGCCCGTCTTCTTCCCGAGAGCTCTGACCCTCCTCAGCGTCTTTTTCGGCCCTAGGTGTTTCTTCGAGTCGTCCCTATCCCTGCACCTCTGCATCCTTCGGAGCAGCTTAGGTTAGTACCAGAACTCCTCTTTTTGGTTCTTTCTCTTGTCATTTTGCCGTTCTTCCTTCTTTGTTTCTCTTTTGTCACATTCCCTTTGCTTGGTTCTCCACGGACCCTCTGTCTCTTATTTCCCCCAATTTTTCCAAGATTTTTGGGTTTCTCCTTGATTCAAAATGTCTTCTAACACCTCCTCCTCTAACAGTTCTAGGAGTTCGTCTGCCTCAGTCTCCCAGAATCCCCGTATCATAGTCGAACCCTTAGCTAGGGTTGAACCTCATCCGGTCTTTGCACCGAATGCCATTCCCTACTCTCTGACTCCGGACGAACTCTCACTGATAAGGATTCAGTATGGACTTCCTCCGGAGTATGAGCAGGAGCTTCTCGGTTCGACCGACCGGGCTAGGCCCCTCCTCCTGGCCGTTTCTACTTGTACCAGGAAGCCTTCCGTACCGAACTTTGGCTTCCTCTTCCATCCTTCGTCATCGTCCTTTTTCATTTTCTAGATATTTTCTTTGCTTCAGTCGCGTCGAACTCCTTTAGATTCTTGATAGGATTCCTTTTTCTTTGTCATATAGTCGAAGTTCAGCCAACCCTTTCTTTGTTTAGGTATTTCTATACTTTCAAATGTCACCCTTCGCAAAGGACTGGTGGTACTTCTCCCTCTAGTTCGGTAGAAAGGGGTTGCTGAAAGGCACCCCCTCTTCTATTCATAATTGGAAGGGGAAGTACTTCTATGTCCACTGCCCGACCTTGAGGCTGGGGTTGCCCCCTTGGGGCTCCCTGAGGGACTCCGCTCATTGGGCTTCCAACCTGGGGGAGGACGACCTTCAAGCTTCCCAGAAACTCTTTAAGTATCCAACTCCTTCCCTTCCCAACCTTCTGAAGGAGTAGCTCTTGTTCAACATCGGCCTGAGCCCCCTGGATCTTGCCAGTACTTCATCTCTCCTTTTCTCTCTTCTTCTTTTTCTTTCTCTCTTTTCCTTTTTTTTTTTTGCCACTTCTTCCTTTTCTTTTTTCGTTACTGATCTTTCTTTCTTCTCTCTCTTTTTTTTTTTTACTGATTTCTCTTTCTTTCCTTTTTTGTAGATATGGACGTCGAAGTAGCTCAGATGCTTGCCAGAGGCCTCAAAGCCCACAAAAGAAAAGGCACCACGACCTCTGGGTCAGCAAAGAAGGCTCGAACAGAGGAGATGAGCTCGGCCGTGCCTGCACAGGCGGCCCTCGCTGTCGACGTTCCTTCAGACACCGAGCCTCCAGTTCTTCGAGCTTCTTCGAGGAGTTCTCCCATCGAGGTTCCCACTCCGGAGGCTCGTCCCGAGGAGGTGCCAGGGGTTGAAAGGAGGAGGAGAAGGAAATCAATGGCTCGCAGGGTCAGCGGCCGCCGAGCTGCCATCGAAGAATCCCATGGTTCTGAGGAGGAGCCAGGGGAGAATCATTTCAATGATAGGGACCTGATAAAGAGACTGGTCGATGGGTGCATCTTGCCCGAAGTCATCCAGAGGATTGATCGCATTGATCCCGAACAATGAGTTTGGAACTCTCTGGGGTCCTTTCTCGAAGTAAGTAGGTTCACTTTTTTTCTTCCCTTCATTCAAATAACTTCTCAGCTTTCATTCTGACTTTCCGACCACCCTTGCAGATCGGGCACCAGCTCCTCGCCAACATTGAAGCAATGAACAAGGTGAGGAAGGATGCTGCCCAGGCAGAGGAAGGTCGACAGGCCGAGGTTGCTCGCCTCAAGGAAAAGGCCATCGATGTGGCCAGTCTCCGAGAGGCACTTGAGAGAGAGAAGTAGACCTCGGCGGATCAGAAGGCCATCTCGGAGGAGATGGTGAGGAAGGCAGAGGCTGAAGTCATCAATTTGATGGAGCAGATTTCGATCCTGGTCTCGGAGGCCAGGGGCCAAGCGGTGGAGGAGTTCAAGACTTCTGCCGAAATGAGGGACCTGAATGTCAAGTTCGGCCAAGCTGCTTTCATCAAAGGATTTGAGCTCTGTCAGGAGAAGATGGTCAAGAAATTCTCCGAGCTTGATCTCAGCTTCTTGGATGAGGCATCCGAAGATGAAGCCGGGCCGTCCTCTCCTACCGCTGCAGCCGTTGCAGATCACCTTCCTGGAGTGCTGAGTTCCCCTACTCCTGATCCAGAGGTTCGAGACCTCTAACCTTGTAACTTTTCTTTCATAGTGATTTCTCCTGTACTCAGAAAATCTTGAATCAATGAAATCAGGTTCTTTTTTACAGAGGGCCCCTTTTTCCTCTTCTTTCATTTTATTGCACTAACTTGAGTTGTGGTGCTCTGGTCTCCCATTGACAGTGCCCTGTCGAAGCTCTTTCTTTACCACAGGGGGTTCCGTTGAAGTCCACGATCTGACATCTGAGAAAGAAAGTTCGCCATTTAACGAAAAAGTCAAAGGAGATAGAGGATGAACTTTGCGGGCTGAGGAAGAGCCACTCAGAGGCCACAGCGGAGGCCGCTTACTTCTAGAGCCTCCACGTGAAAGGGATCATGGATTATAGCTGGAGGAAGACGAACTTCGAGAAGAAGCTTGAAGAACTTTGAAAACATGCCAGCGATCGATCTTGGACTCAGGCTGCCAAGATCAGCTCTCTTGAAGTGGAGCTAGCGGTCGTGCGGGAGAAGATCGGCCAGCTGGAAGGGAGCTTATCTTGGCTCACGACTCAGACCGAACGCGATCGAGACTGGTCAAAAAAACTCTCCGACCTTCAAAAGCAACTGCAGGATGCTGAGGCGAACTACAATGCCTATTGGACCGGCTGGTGCGGGCAAGTAGAGGATTATCGGAGGAAGCTTAAGACGGCGACCGACGAAGTTGCTCACCTTCAGGGGCGTTTGTCGAAGAGAATCCAGCCTGCCTCCTCACCAGGTCTCGACAAGGTTCTCTCCCTGAGGGAGACCATAGAGGAGCTATCCATCACCCTTGGGGAGGGAAAGGCCGAGTTACAGCAATTGAAGATTCAGCTGACATATGAGCAGCAGGCAGTCAAGGATGCAGAAGTGGAGTCCGAGATCCTGAGGAAGAGGCTTTGGGAGTCGGAAGGCGAAAGCCGACGGTTCCATCAGATGTACCGAGAGATGCTGCTAAGAAAGATGGAGCTAGAAGGAGAAGTCAAAAATTTAAAGCAGTCTCTAATAAGGACTGGAACTGAGAGCTCGAAGTCGGAATAGGCCGAGCTTCCTCAAAGCTCTTTTTGCCTTTCGCCCTTCTATGTATTCTTTTCTCTTTTCTTGTAGTTTTTCTTTTTTGGCCTTCAGGGCTTTATAATGTATGCTTTTGCTAATGAAATGAAAAGGAGATTTTCCATTACCTCGTTCATTCTTGTATTAAGTTATCGTTTATCGAATTTCTCTTATCTTTTGTCTTGTTCGACGTCGTCGTTGTTTAATGGTTCCTGATTGTCGCCGTGTCAATTTGTCCTTTTTGTTTGTCACCGTAGGCTCGAGCTCAAAAGTCCAAACTTTTTGTTATCTCGAGGAGGTCGGTTTATCTTTGACTTGTGTTGATTTCCCTCTTAGAGACTGGGGGTTTTTGGTAGGAATCTCCTTCCTTGTTGAGACGAGGTTCCCTGTAGCTTGTTTTATATTTATTGCTAGTGTAGTTCATCATTTTTCCTTTTAATCTCCCCCCTCTTTTTCTTTCTTCCCCATTTTTTTTTTTATGTTCGAGTGAGAGTTTTTCCTCTGCTCTTAGTGGAGTCGTGGGAGTGCAGAGGGGTTGTTGAGAATGCTTTCTCCCTTTGTGTTCGAGTGAGGGTTTTCCCTCTGCTCTTAGTAGAGTCGTGGGAGTACAGAGGGGCTGTTGAGAAGGCTTTCTCCCTTTTTTGGTCTTGAATGATCGAATACTCATTTACGTCAGGATGAGGTTCTCCTCCTGTTCCTGACGTAGTCGATTTCAGCTCAGGTTAGGATGAGCTTCTCCTCCTATTTCCAACAGGGCTGTGGGGGCACGTATGAGCCATTGTAAGGGCCTCTCCCCCCATCCGATCTGAAAATAACCGGATCTTCGACTTTGCTCATGTTAGGATGAGGTTCTCCTCCTGTTCCTAACATGACTGTGGGGGCACATAAGGGCCATTGTAAGGGCCTCTCCCCCCATCCGGTCTGAAAATAACTGGACCTTCGACTTTGCTCATGTTAGGATGAGGTTCTCCTCCTGTTCCTAACATGGCTATGGGGGCACATAAGGGCCGTTGTAAGGACCTCTCCCCCCATCCGGTCTGAAAATAACCAGGCCTTCGACTTTGCTCATGTTAGGATGAGGTTCTCCTCTTGTTTCTAACATGGTTGTGGGGGCACATAAGGGCCGTTGTAAGGGCCTCTCCCCCCATCCGGTCTGAAAATAATCAGGCCTTCGACTTTGCTCATGTTAAGATGAGGTTCTCCTCCTGTTCCTAATATGGCTGTGGGGACACATAAGGGCCATTGTAAGGGCCTCTCCCTCTATCCGATCTGAAAATAACTGGGCCTTCGACTTGCTCATGTTAGGATGAGGTTCTCCTCCTGTTCCTAACATGACTTTGTTTCGGTCATCCAAAGGGGCTATTCCCTGTTGTTATAAATTCATGCCAAAAGAAGAGATATGCAATTATGAAAGGAACTTTGATTTAAGGCAAAGTTGTTTGTAATACATTCATAGATTTTTCGAATCCCATAGTCGCAGAAGGCCTGCTCCCCGTTGAGGTCCTCTAGAGATGGAGTTGATGATCCCGATTGGAGGTCGATCTTTAGGCTGCTCTTCCCTCCTCGGTGGCTCCGGTTGTGGTAGGGCCCTTGGCTGATCTTTCCTGCCTTCAGACCGGTGTCGAATGAATCTGTCGAGCCAACCTCATCTGATGAGCTCCTCGATCTCATCTCGGAGCTGAATGCATTCCTCCGTGTCGTGGCCGTGGTCACGATGGTAGAAGTAGAACTTGTTGGGGTTGCGCTTTCCAGGGTGTGTGCACATTCTTTCCGGCCTTGGCAGCTGCTCTCTGACTTTCATCAGCACTTGGATTTTTGATGCTTTGAGAAGGGCATAGCTGCAGAATCTTCCTGGGGGAGAGCCCCGCCTAGCTCTGCGGTCTGGGCTTCTCTACTTACGTGCTCGGAGAGGGGTTTGGACATGCCTGTGTCCAGGGGGAGTTCGAGAATGTGGTCGAGCTTCACTCAGCCTTCTTTCAACCGTGAGCTTACTGGAGTCGCCCGCCTGTCGCTCCTTCATGGCCTCCTCATCTTTCAGCTTGAAGGCTTCCTTCGCTTGGGCGTATCCTTTTGCCCGAGCCAGCATATCGGCGAAGTCTCTGGGGTACTTCTTTTTCAGGGAGAAGAGGAGGTCGTTCTTTTGAAGACCGCTCTTCAGGGCGGCCATTGCGACTGATTGATCCAGGTTCCAGACTTCTAAGGTGGCGGCATTGAAGTGGCTGACGTAAGCTCGGATGGATTCTCCCTCCTTTTGCTTGATGTTGATGAGGGACTCCGAACCTCATCGAGGATGTCGACTGCTGATGAAATGAGCCACGAACTGGTGACTCATCTGGTCAAAGGAGAAGATTGTACCCGACTTCAGTGTCGAGTACCAGTTTCTTACTGCTCCCTTCAAGGTGGATGGGAAAGCTCGGCACAAGATGGTGTCTGGTGCGCCTGGAGCAGCATCATGGTCCGGAAGGCCTCCAAGTGATCAACTGGATCCGAGATCCCGTCGTAGCTCTCGAATTGAGGAAGCTTGAAGTTCGACGGGATTGGTTCCTGCATGATCATTTGAGAGAAAGGTGGGTCAGTGCAGATGTCCTCATCGTAAGCAGTGGGGGCACGGTGAAGCTTTTCGATCCATCGGTTCATCTCCTGAAACCTTTGATCTCGGAGGTCCTCTCGACTGTGAGCCTCGAGGGTCTTCTGGTGGAATGGAGGTAGGGACTCTTCGAGGGTAGAATCATGATCGGACGGAGGGCTCTCCGCCTTCTGCTTCTCCTTTCTGGAAAAGACAGGGCGGCTGGCCCAAGTGGCCCACCCGACCGTCGGATTCTGGAACTCCGACGATGTTCTTTCCAGTCGCACTGATGCCTGCGACTGCTGCTGTATGGCCTGCACTGCTTCGGTGAGGCCTCTGACCTGCTGAACCAGCAAGTCCAACTGCTCCATGCCTACTGCCGTTGTCGGAGGAGGGAGAGCTTGGGAAACTGGCGACGAGGTCGGAGCTTGCAGAGCTCGCTGAGATCTGGCCGCGGAGGCTATGGATCGTCTGGTGGATGCCCTTCGGGGAGGCATCAGGTGGAGATCTGACAAAAGACTGGAGAAGAAGATGTTGGAGAGAATGATCAGAGGTGGTCCCATTGAGCACTCCTTCAAGAACAAGGGTACTGTGAAGACACATCCCTTCCTCTAGCGCCAATCCTGTTGGTGCAAAATTCTGCTGGTGCCGGAGAAGCTGGAGTCGAGGGAGTCGCGGTCACCGTCGGGACCTGCAAAAGAAGTCTAAACCGGAGTTGGGGTTGCTCCGGCAAGACCCTCCGATGCTCAAGTCAGTACTCTGCCTTAACAGGAATGGAGTGCTCGCATGAGAATTTTAGCAGAGTTTTGAGATAAGAGTTTTGAGCTTAGAGAAAAATATATCTGGGAGTCCCCTTTTATAGACGGAGAGCGTAACTGATTGACAATGACATCTGTAACCGCCTGGTAGTGGGCCGTTCAGGGCCACGTGGAGTCTGTTAAGAAGAGTAGTGGCGTCAGGGGTCGTTCAGAGCCACATGGAATCTGTTATGGAGAGTGGAGTGATGTCCATTGTCGTGACTTGCTAGAGAGTGGTGGAGCTGCGTGGGATCCATTACAGGAAGTAGAGCAGAGTCATGGCCATCATCATGGCTTGCCAGAGAGTGGTGGAGCCATGTGGGATCAGTTACAGAAAGTGGAGTAGAGTCGTGGCCATCATCATGGCTTGCCAGAGAGTTCGGGCCTGCCGACTGAAGCTCGGTTGGGGCATTTGAAGGAGTGGGGTAGCTCTCTGTCTAAGAGGAGCTCGGATGTTTCTGAGGTTGCTGATGCGCCCACTGTTGCTAGGTGCCTTGGGTGCTGACGCTGTAGGCAGAAATTATCTGCTGTAGAAGTTCGGATGGAGACTTTCTGTTGGCGAAGCTCGACTTCATTAGGAATCCGACAGAGGGTTGACCTGCAGTGAACTTTGGATGGCACTGTAGGGGTTCATCCACTGGAAGAGCCAAGAGGGCTGGCGTTGTTGAAGTCCGACTGACACTATTGGAGATTGATGGCTGGCGGGGGACATGGCAGATGCCGGAGGTGGTTGACCATTGCAGAGATCTAGCTGCTGGAGCCCGTCTGTTGTAGAAGTTCGTCTGGGACTTATCCGCTACGGGGGTTCGAGTGGAGTCTGATTCTGGTAGGAGTCCAAATGGGGGCCGCTTATCGAAGAAGCTCGGCTGGAGTTTGCCTGTAACAGGAGTCCGGAAGGAATTTGTTCATAGTAGAAGTTCGGATGGAATTCGCTTACAGTAGAGGTTCGGCGTGGACCGCTCGTAGTAGAAGTTCAAAGTAGACCGCTTGTAGTAGGAGTTCGGAGTAGACCGTTTGTAGTAGAAGTTCAGAGTAGACCTCTTGTAGTAGGAGTTCAGAGTAGATGACTCGTAGTAGAAGTTTGAAGTATATCTCTTGTAGTAGGAGTTCGGAGTAGACCGCTCGTAGTAGGAGTTCGGAGTAGAGATCCCGTTAGCGGAGCCTGTTCGTTGTAGAAGTTTGGATGAAACTCACCTGCAATAAAAGTTCAGGGCAGAAACCCGACTCTCTCAGGAGCTCGGGCGAAATCCAAAAGGCGGTCAGCCGCCATAAAAATGTAGATGGAATCCGGTTGCTGTAGGGATTTGCCATTGGGGAAGTTCGGCTGTTGACGAAGTCCGGAGGAAGTTCGGACTAGAGTCGAACGTGGTTGGAAGAAGTCTGAAAAAATTTGAAGATCAGTCGATTGCTACGAGAGGTCAGCTGATAATGGAGTCCGGAGGGCACTTGGAGCAGTCCGATGGATGGCCGAAGGAGTTTGTCATTGAAGAAGTCCGGAAGGTTCAGTAGAGCTCGTTCGTCGGAGGAGTTCGATCGACATTGTGGAAACTCGACTGCCGGAGGAGCCCGAAAAAGATGCCGCGCAAAGTCGAAAAGATCCCGGGAGAGTTGGCCTCTTACAAACTTCGGCTGGGGGTATTTTATACCCAACACATGGCATTAAATCAAAAATTAAAATATAAAAAGCAAGAACTACATGTTGATCATATCAACATGTTTCTATACTACATCTAATGTATGTAAAATATAATAGATCAGATCTATTATCTTGCAAGTTAGACATTCTATCTTTGCTGATCCAGGCTTGAGGATGATGTTGTGAACAGCACATGCATCCGATCTCTAGGAGTCATCCATACGAGCCCACGAATCACGATCAGAAGTCTTGGTCTAGAAAATTAGCACAGTATACTAGTACTGCGCTGATCCTTCTTCGATGATCGATCAGATGCCTTTTTCTTCTTGATTTAGACTCTTTCAAAGATGAGAAGTAGGAGGAGTTTTAAATGAGACACTCTCAGAAAACTTACAGATGGAGGAAGGGAAGGGATTAACCTAGCAACTCTAGAAGAAGATCCTCTTCTTTTTCTCTTTGCTCTAATCCAGACACCTAGTTTTGTGTCTATTAGATCTTTACGCCCCAAGACTCTTTCTCCTTGATTTTTTGATGCCCCAAAGGTCTCTCAGTGATCTATGTTCCATGAAAATTTCATGAAGAAATTTATTTTAAATAGAGAGATATGAAGAGTCCTTATCTAGGTCAAATACTTAGTCAAGGATTATCCAAACAAGGCAAGACAAGGGGCGCCCAACTATTGAGTGTCCCCTCCTTCTTTTTCTACCGTGGACCACCAGTAAAGAGTGCATATTATGTGCCATAAAATCTACAAAAATCTCAAAAAAAATTTAGGTAAAATCAGTGCCATAAGGAAAGAGTGTTGGTTTTCCAAAACTCTATCGCATAGAATTTGAAATCCAAACTGATTCTTACTTTGACTTGATCACAACCACATTCCATGTAAGAGAGAAAGAAAGGAGAGTTTTGGGCATGCGTGAAGACCTGGGATAGAAGGTTTTGTCACATAAAATAAGGGAGAGTGGGTGTGGGATAAGAGAGAGTGGGCGTGGGGGGCTAAGGTGGCGCAAGATGGAATCCTAGTCTTACTAGGATTCAATCTATGACTTGTTCAAATTTGGTTTCTCAAACCAAATCAAACCAAAATCAAATCAACCTAATTAAAATAGGTCTTAACCCAATTAAGAGCCTAATTTAATCAGATTAAATTAGATTTAAATCTGATTTAATTTTTTAATCAAATTAAAAATTAGGTTGACCCAAGTCCTATTTGAACTAGGACTACTTTTTCCTTACACTTGGCTTATCCAATAAACCGATTGGACTTGATCCAATCAAGTCTAAACTAAATCTAATTAAATTATATTTAATTATACCTAATCTCTATCCTTTATCTTAATTAAATTAAGCCAATTAGCAATCGAATTGCTAATCGATCCTCCTGCAATATTTGCACTAGGTTAAATATCAATCGTATTGATCGTTTAACCCTAGAACGATTCTTAATTATCGATCAACCATCCGATCAGATCATGAACTCTAATGTGTGTGATCTCATAGGTCTGAACCTATGTCGATAGCATAGAAATAAATTTTTGTACCAATCGAAGTGACCATCTAGCAATGGTACCTAACGGCCGGATAGGTCGAATATGTAAAACAACATCCTTAGAACCCATGCGGATATAGTTTCCATATAATTCATCCCCTTGATCAAAATATTCATAGGATACCTCTGAGTTCAACTGTCAACTCTGATCAAGTTGTCCACATTGTATTTCAATATATCAAATCCATCTGATGGATTATCCTGGCCAAGATTTTGCTAAATTGAAATACAGCGACTCATTCTTCTCCAACTCTTAGAGTGGTCAATCCCATCTTGATCACACTCCGACTTCGCAAGTACTTGACTATGCCCAGAAGCCTTCCATCACTGAATTAGAAATTTAGTTAGTCCAATACCAAAGCATAGTGAGTTGCTTGCAAGTCACTAAGGCGATCTCAGGTCTCAGGGATACTTATACCTATATCTCATCAGAGACATTCTCGACAGCAGAATGCTCTGGAGTTGATCACGTTCAATGATGATGTACCCTTACATCTCACCTGTATGCTATATCAGTGTCTCCACACTCCTTGGTTAGGAGGACAACAAATCTATATGGCCTACAGCGACCTATGCTCGATAGAAGCTATCGTCCTTATTAACAACCTATCATTTGGTTGTGAACAGTTTTAAGGACTAATCGATAAATCCTCTCTTTATCGAACCTAAATTATCCTGAGAACTTCATCACAACAATGGAGTTTATTAGAAGATGAAAACTTATGATGACAATACCAAAAATATATTTTATTTATTAACAAATCAATTACAATACAAGATTGCTCAACCATCAACAGGTTGATGATTGGCTTTTGGGACAAATTTCCCAACAACTCCCACTTATCCTAAAGCCACTCGGCACAATACTAATACCCATCTTTGACTTGTGATTGTCGAACTCCTTTATCGCCAGGGCTTTAGTGAAGGGGTCGGCCAGGTTCTCTTTTCTGTCGATCTTCTGAATGTCGACGTCACCTCGATCCATGATCTCCGGACCAGGTGGAAGCGGTGCAAAATGTGCTTCGTCCGCTGGTGTGCTTTGGGTTCTTTCACCTGAGCTATGGCACCAGTGCTGTCACAGTAGAGCAGGATCGGACCATCGAGGGAGGGTGCTACTCCGAGCTCGGTGATGAATTTTCTCAGTCACATAGCTTCCTTCGCGGCATCTGATGCTGCGATGTACTCCACTTCACAAACAGAGTCTGCCACAGTATGCTACTTGAAACTCTTCCAGCATATGGCTCCACCATTCAGAGTAAAGATATAACCTGACACACTTCTACTGTCATCATAGTTAGATTGAAAGCTGGAGTATGTAAACCCCATAAGTTTCAGATCTGACTCGCCATAAACCAACCATTGGTCCTTAGTATTTCTCAAATGCTTAAGGATGGCTTTAACCACTTTTCAGTGATTTTCTCTAGGATCAGATTGGTATCTACTCACTACTCCTAGTGAGTATGCCACATCTGGCCTTGTACATATCATGGCGTATATGATAGATCTCACGGTCGAAGCATATGGGACTCTACTCATACGCTCTCCCTCTTCAGGAGTTGTCGGACAATCCTTCTTAGAGAGAAAAATTCTATAGCCTATCGGTAGATAGCCCTTTTTGGAATTCTTCATACTGAACCTCTTCAGCACAGTGTCTATGTACGTGGACTGGAATAACCCAAGTATTCTTTTAGATCTATCCCTATAGATCTTCATCCCTAGGATGTAGGATGCTTTATCCAAGTCCTTCATGGAGAACTGCGATGACAACCAAACTTTTATTCCCTGTAGTACGGAGATGTCATTTTCGATTAAGAGAATGTCATCCACGTACAAGATAAGGAATACCATAACTAGACCATTTGCCCATTTATAGATGCAGGGCTCTTCTCCATTCTTAACGAAGCCATACATTTTGATCACCTTATCAAAATGCATGTTCCAACTTCGAGAAGCTTGCTTCAATCCATAAATGGATCTCTAAAGCTTGCACACCTTGGACTCATTTATGGATGTAAACCCCTCAGGTTGTATTATATACACCTCTTTGGTCAGCTCTCCATTCAGGAAAGCTATCTTTGCATCCATCTGCCAGATCTCATAATCCAGATGGACAGCTATTGCAAGCATTAACCGAATGGATTTGAGCATTGCCACAGGGGAGAACGTCTCATCATAGTCAATACCATAACGTTGATGATATCTCTTGGCAACCAGACATGCTTTATAGATCTCCACCTTTCTGTCTGTGCCCCTCTTCCTTTTGAAGACCCATTTACACCCAATGGGTTTAACCCCTTCAGTGGGTCAACCAATGTCCATACATCATTGACCTTCATAGACTCCATTTTGGATTGCATGACTTCAAGCCATTTCTTGAAATCAGATCTCTACATTACATCTATATAGGTGATCGGATCCTCATCGTTCTCATCGAGTTCAATGGGATCATCATCCCAGACCAAGAAACCGTAGTATCTATCTGACTGACGTGGTACTCTACCGGATCGCCTTAATGGTGTAGGTACATTAGACTTCAGATCTGATCTAATGAAATCCGACTCAGGTTCAGCTATTGGTGTCAGTCCTTCTACCTGTTGAACTTCATTAAGTTCAATCTTAGAGGCAACTGTTCTTTCACCAAGGAACTCCTTTTCTAAAAAAGTTGCCTTAAGACTGACGAACACCTTTTGTTCATCAGCATGGTAGAAAAAATATCCTTTGATCTCTTTGGGGTACCCTATGAATGTGCATTTGTCAGACTTAGGTCTAAGTTTATTTGTAACTAACCATTTGACATAGGTCGGGCACCCCCAAATGCTAAGGTGTGAAAGTGCTGGCTTACGTCCTATCCATATCTCATATGGAGTCTTAATTATAGACTTACTTGGAACCCTATTTAATAGATAATAGGCCGATTCGAGTGCATATCTCTAGAAGGATATCGATAAGCTAGCAAAACCCATCATGGCTCGGACCATGTCTAATAGAGTCCGATTTCTCCTTTCAGACACACCATTATGCTGTGGTGTTCCTAGAGAAGTCCATTGAAAGAGAATTTCATTCTCTCCTAGATACGTGAGAAACTCACCAGAAAGGTATTCTCCTCCTCGATCAGACCGAAGAGTTTTATACTCTTCCTTGTTTATTTTTCTACTTCACTTCGAAATCGTTTAAACATTTTAAATGAATCTGACTTATATTTTATCAGATAGACATATCCATATCTGGATAGATCATCCATGAAAGTGATGAAGTAGAAATATCCACCTCTAGCACTTGTGCTCATGGGCCCGCATACATCAGTATGTACTAGGCTCAAGAACTCAGTAGCTCTCTTACCTTTTTCAGTAAAAGATGACTTGATCATTTTACCAAGAAAACAGGACTCACAGGTTGGAAGTGATTCATAATCACTGACTTTGAGGATTCCCTCTTCAGTCAACCTGTTTATCCTGTTCTTGTTTATATGACCTAGCCTACAGTGTCATAAGTAGATATCTGATACACTATCTAATCTATGGTGCTTGCCAATAGAATAGACTACGTTAACAGATTGTGATAACATATACACACTATTGTTCAAATGTCCACAAAAAATAGTAACACCATTCATAATGATATTACAAACTTGTTTCTTTATTGAAATTGCATAATCATTTTTGGCTAGAAGGCCTACAGAAATAATATTTAAAAAGAAACTGGGACAGAAATGACAATCATTATGAACAATGGTATGGGACTCAAATACAAGTTTCAAGATTCCTAATGCTAGAACTAGAACTGGTCTTCCATCTCTAACGTTCAGGAACCTCTCGCCTTGCTTGAATCTCCTACTGACTTGCAACCCCTACAACAAATTGCAAATATGATAAGGGCTACCAGTATCTAATACCCAGTCAGTTATATCACAAATAGAGAAATTACAAGGAGTTATCATATAAATATCTTGCCCAAAAATAGCTTGCTTCTTTCTCTACCTGTTCGGGTCCAGGGAGGTAATGTACTAAGGAGAGTTCCTCTTCTAGTGCCCCCACTTTTTGCAAAAGAAGCATTCAGTTTGACTCTTATCGGGCTTGATCTTTCTGGTCTGGCCCTGCACTGATGTCCTAGGCTGAACTTGTACCTTCTTTACTTTCTTCTTCTTGTTCTTCTTCCTTTTCTTAAAGGGTCGAGAACTAGAAGATGAACCTCCCACTAAGTTCACCAACTCCTTGTGGAGTTGGTGATTCTTCTCAAAGTTCTGAAGCAAGCCCAGTAACCCGTGGTAGTTTACTTTAGGCTTTGTCATTCTATAATGAGTGAGGAATGGGAGATAAGACTTGGGCAGTGAGTTCAGTATTGCATCTTTCCCAAGCTGCTCATGCAAGGAAAAGTCGAGCTTGCTCAAACGCTCCATCAGCTCGATCATGTACAATACATGATTAGTGACAGAGGTACCATCCCATATTTTGACATTGAAGATGGCATAACTAGTCTTATGCCTCTCCATATCATCGGGTGTGCCAAAGGCATCCTCCAACACTTGAAGCATGTCTTTTGACTGAGTCGTCTCAAATTTGCGACTGAACTCGTCGCTCATAGCAGCTAGCATGATGTAGCGCACCATGGTCCAGTCACTGAGCTACTTCTGGTAAGTGTCTCTGACTATTCCACATGCATTGGCAGCTGGCTCCTCAAGTGTAGGATCCGTTATCACATATAGGATCCATTCATGCTCTAGGACTATCTTCAACTTTCGGTACCCGCTATCGAAGTTGGGTCCCACCAACTTATCATTGTCCAATAATGATCGGAGTGATAGGGAAGTGGCCATATCTGCACAAAGAAAAACCATAACCTAATTAGTAATTGCTTCATTAAACCTAAATATTTGGACTTTAATCAAAAATTTTTTCTCACTATTTTATTCGAATTGGTAGCCTCTACCTCCAATTCAAGGAATTACCCTAATTCCTTAGTGGGTACTAGAATCCACTTAGACTGCACACAAGTCCAACTTTGGTTGGCCAACCCATATACATCTAAGGGTAGGTTCATAACCAATTATTTCTCTAAATAATTTTTAGTAATTTAAATTTTGCCCCAGTCCCTAATCAGTAGGCTTTGGCCTCCACTGAAAAGGTCTGGTTAGGTCCAACCATTAACATGACCATACTTGGCCCATCTAGCCAATGAATGATGAGGCCCAACTTTGATTCCATCAGCCGATAAGCACCAGGCCTTTGGGCCTCCAATAATTATCCAACTGATGGACCCATTATCATCCACTTAATGAGAGGCTATGATCTAGTTATCACCATAACTATTTTATTTTAAGGACCTAATAATTTTAGAAGATTTAATTGATTTAGAGGAGGAGATCGGATGAACCAGCTTATCATGATTCTCCCACTGGCTTCACCAAGTCAGCTTAAGGGAGACCATTAAAAAGGCTAGTCTAGGAGCACCTAAATCAGTCACACTGATTTACCTAGCTAACATGGGTCAGCTCGAATAGTCAAGTGATCCGATCAAAAGATAATTTCACCAAGAGACCAGGTAAGTTCGATCGGTGGGAGGGTCTACCAAAGCTTGCCTTAGACACCATCAGAAATGGTCAGGTAAGCGGGCTGCCAATTAAAAACCATCGGTCTGGTTTACCTTAGACACAAACTGGTTTAATTAATTTCGATTAGATCAACCTAACAGTTCGTGCTAGACCACTTAGCCAAGAATCAAGTCCATTTGGTTCTCGTTAAAGATATGGACTTGACCAACTATAACTATTGTAATTGATCTAGAGAATCCTTGACCTAATCTAAGATAATAATTGATTAGATTTAGTCAATTCTCTAATTAAGTCCATCTTTAACCTAACCTTAGGTCTAACCCAATTAATAAACCTAATTTTCACTAACCCATTGACCCAATGTGTAATGGTTTGTGTCTTAGGTTCTTCAATTCACAATCCTAAAACCTAATAAAATAACTTTTTAATTCTCAATTAAGTTTTGGGCTGAGGGTTGGGGTTCGGCTTTTCGAAAATAATTTTTATATTTGTAAAATATTTTTACAATATGGTTATACCAACCAAGTTGCATGTTTGATTCATAATCAAAATGCAAGTGAAATAAGCATGAAACTACTTTAGATCTAATCTAAACAGGTTCATGTAATTGAAACAATTTCAACTTTAAACTGTGCAAATTTCTCAGACAAATATATGATGGTTCTTTGCGTGGGAATTATTAACAAAGAAATTTTATTTTAGATTTAAATACCTTTTGAATCTAATAAATCATAAATTTAATCTAGATCACATCTAACAAATTTATGATTAAAGATAGATCTATACGAACTAGGACAACCTTTGCACTGTAAGGGGTAAACCTTACAGCAGGACAACCTATAGTTCATGATTGATCTAAAAATTTTAATTTCAGATTTAACAATTAGATTATAGATTAGATCTAATCTAAGAAATAATTTAAGCATGTATAAATAATTATGTAATAAACAACCTAGGCTCTGATATCAATTGAAAGAACCAGATCTAGGGTTTCAGGGTTAGATATTAAAATTTTTTCAAGATCAGACAGCGGAAGATAAAAATAAATCAAAAATTTATCTCATAAAATTAGAGAATATCTAGATCTAAGATCTTATTATATTATTATTACATGATATTAAATCAAAAATTAAAATATAAAAAGCAAGAACTACATGTTGATCATATCAACATGTTTCTATACTACATCTAATGTATGTAAAATATAATAGATTAGATCTATTACCTTGCAAGTTAGATATTCTAACTTTGCTGATCTGGGCTTGAGAATGATGTTGCAAGCCACATATACGTCCGACCTCTAGGAGTCATCCACACAAGCCCACGAATCACGATCAGAAGTCCTGATCCAGAAAATCAGCACAGTATACTAGTATTGCGCTGATCTTTCTTTGATGATCGATCAGATATCTTCTTCTTCTTTATTTAGACTCTTCCAAAGATGAGAAGTTGGAGAAGAAGTTTTATATGAGATACTCTTAGAAAACTTACAGATGAAGGAAGGGAAGGGATGAAACCAAGAACTCTAGAAGAAGACCCTCTTCTTCTTCTCTTTCCTCTAACCCAGACACCTAGTTTTGTGTCTATTAGATCTCCACACCCTAAGACTCTTTCTACTTGATTTTTGGGTGCCCCAAAGGACTATCAATGCTCTATGTTCTACAAAAATTTCATAAAGAAATTCATTTTAAATAGAGAGATATGAAGAGTCCTTGTCTAGGTCAAATACCTAGTTAAGGATTATCCAAACAAGGCAAGACAAGGGGCGCCCAACTCTTGGGCGTCCCCTCCTTCTTTTTCTATTGTGGACCACCAGAAAAGTGTGCATATTATGTGTCATAAAAGCCATGAAAATCTCAAAAAAAAAAACTGGGTAAAGTCAGTGCCATAAGAGTTTTGGTTTCTTAAAACTCTATCTCATAGAATTTGAAATCCAAACTGATTCCTACTTTGACTTGATCCACAACCACATTCCATGTAAGAGAGAAAGAGAGGAGAGTTTTGGGCATGTGTGAAGACTTGGGAGAGAGGGTTTTGTCACACAAAATAAGAGAGAGTGGGCATGGGATAAGAGAGAGTGGGCGTGGGGGCTAAGGTGGCGCAAGGTGGAATTCTAGTCTTACTAGGATTCAATCTATGACTTGTTCAAATTTGGTTTCTCAAGCTAACTCAAACCAAAATCAAATCAACCTAATTAAAATAGATCTTAATCTAATTAAGAGCCTAATTTAATCAGATTAAATTAGATTTAAATCTGGTTTAATTTTCTAATCAAATTAGAAATTAGGTTGACCCAAGTCCTATTTGAACTAGGACTAGTTTTTTCTTGCACTTGGCTTATCCAATAAACCGATTGGACTTGATCCAATCAAGTCCAAACTAAATTTAATTAAATCATATTTAATAAGACTAAATTTTAGCCCTTTGTCTTAATCAAATTAAACCAATTAACAATCAAATTGCTAATCGATCTTCCTGCAACACTTGCACTAGGTTAAATGTCAATCGTATTGATCGTTTAATCCTAGAATGATTCTTAATCGTTAATCAACCATCTGATTGGATTGTGAACTCTAATGTATGTAACCTCATAGGTCCAAACCTAAGCTAGTAGCATTGGAATAAATTTTTGTACCAATCGAAGTGACCATCTAGCAATGGTACCCGACGGTCGGATAGGTCGAATGTATAGAACAACATCCTTAGAACCCATACGGATATAGTTTTCATATAATTCATCCCCTTGACCAAAATATTCATAGGACACCTCAGAGTTCAACTATTAACTCTGATTAAATGGTCCATATTGTATTTCAAAATATCAAATCCATCTGATGGATTACCCTGGCCAAGGTTTTGCTAAATTGAAATACAATGACTCATTCTTCTCCAACTCTTGGAGTGGTCAATCCCATCTTGATCATACTCTGACTTCGCAAGTACTTGACTGTGCCTAGAAGCCTTCCGTCATTGAATTAAAAATTCAGTTAGTCCAGTACCAAAGCACAGTGAGTTGCTTGCAAGTCACTGAGGCGATCTCAGGTCTAAGGGACACTTATACCTATATCCCATCAGAGACATTCTCGACAACAGAATACTCTGGAGTTGGTCACGTTCCATGATGATGTACCCTTATATCTCACCTGTATGCCATACCAGTATCTCCACACTCCTTGGTTAAGAGGACAACCAACCCATATGGCCTACAGTGACCTATGCTCGATAGAAGCTGTCGTCCTTATTAACAGCCTATCATTTGGTCATGAATAGTTTTAAGGACTAATCGATAAATTCTCTCTTTATTGAACCTAAATAGTTCTAAGGACTTCATCACAACAATGGAGTTCATTAGAAGATGAAAACTTATGATGAAAATACCAAAAATATATTTTATTTATTAATAAATCAATTACAAGACAAGGTTGCTCAACCGTCAATAGGTTGATGATTGGCTTTTGGGATATATTTTCCAACAAGGACATCATTCCCGATTAAGAGAATGTCATCTACATACAATACAAGAAATATAATTATTGAACTATTTATCCACTTATATATGTAGGGTTCCTCTCCGTTCCTAACAAAGCCATACGTTCTGATCACCTTATCAAAACATATGTTCCAACTCTGAGATGCTTGCTTAAATCTATAAATAGATCTCTGAAGCTTGCACACCTTGGACTTATCTGTGGATGTGAACCCTTCAGGTTGTATCATATACACCTCTTCATTCAGCTCTCCATTTAGGCAAGCTATCTTCACATCCATCTGTCAGACTTCATAGTCCAGGTATGCTGCTATTGCAAGCATAATCCGAATGGATTTGAGCATTGCCACAAGAGAAAATATCTTGTCATAGTCAATACCATAATGCTGATGATAACTTTTGACAACTAAACAGACTTTATAGGTCTCTACCTTTCCGTCTGTGCTCCTCTTCCTCTTGAAGACCCATTTACACCCTATAGGTTTAACCCCTTCAGGTGGGTTAACCAATATCCATACATCGTTGACCTTCATAGACTCCATTTTGGATTTCATGATTTCAAGCCATTTGTCAGAGTTAGACCTCTACATCGCATCCATGTAGGTGATCGGATTCTCATTGTTCTCATCGAGTTCAACAGGATCCCCATCTCGGATCAAGAAACCTAAGTATCTGTCTGGCTGATGCGATATTCTACCGGATCGCCTTAAGGATGTTTGTTCATTGGGCTCTGAGTTTGATCTTATCAAATCTGGTTCAGATTCAATAATTGGTGTCAGTTCTTCTATCTATCAAACTTCATCAAGTTCGATTTTAAAGGTACTTATTCCATCACTAAGGAATTTCTTTTTCAAAAAGTGTGCCTTACTACTGATAAACATCTTTTGTTCAGCAGACAGGTAAAAGTTGTTAGATGTATGTCCTAGAAGCCAATATGGCTGACACATTGTAATTAATCTAAGGTATAATTTTGTACTTAATATATTGATATGATCAATAAAAAAGCAAATTCTTTTTCATTCAAGTGTAATGTGTCCTTGAATCATCTATGGAATTAGTTTCGATACATACTCTCAAGGTGTTGAGAATTAGAGACATATATTTAATTTCTAAAGGCTTCTGGTCATAGGATCATCATGAGGATGGTGATAGATCTGGATAGACTGACTCACAAATCACTTCTTTCGGGATAGATGGATCTCTAATCTACTGTGTAGAGACACAGAACGACGAGTGCGGGTGGTTGTTAGAGAATAACTAGCACTGAGCATGACCATACGAGAGATCACTTAGATTTTTATTCAATCATCAGTGATTGTCTCGATGCTGTAGTTGTGTATCTGATCTTTTGACTTGAGATGGTACTATTGCTCGCAATGAGACTGTTGGAGTTTGATTCACACATAAACATAGATCTCAAAGAGCTCTTATAGTGGATGTTGGCGATAGTTGATCCACTGTAGGAGTGGGGTACACATCAAGATAGGATCCATCGATCTTGATAGAGAGGAGTAGTCCTATGAGATTTGAGAAACTAAGTTTATGAATCTATGGCCACAGTAGAGTAATTGATGGAAAAAAGTTTTCATAGACATCACATTTGAACTTGAGCTAATCAAATCTATCATATGAAGGTTTGACGATTTATCCATGACCTGCCATCTAATTGGGACTCACGATAGAGAGACTGAATCACACATTAACTACACCTAGAGATTTATTTCAGTTCTACTGGGTTGACACTATATACTACTAGGTGTCACTGATAGATTGTGAGAGCTCACTAGGATTGTTTTGGATCAACAATCTTTGATTGAGTTAGAGTGGAATTGTTTCGACCCATTGAAAAGAGTTTCAATGATACAATGATATAGATCATTATATATCTCACTATTAGATAGAATTGAACCTATGAGGTCATGCAACAAAGGGATCATTTTTGGAATTAGTAATTGAGCTTATAAAGTGTCAATTGGATTTAGAGAAATCCATTGGGTTCATGGTAACCTTGCTAGCACATGGTTGGACCCAATTCCTTTTTCAGTTAGGATTACTTATTTGATAAGTTAATTCTAACTTAATTATCTGTTGATTACCTATATGAATAAGATTCATGAGATTCTAATTGTTGGATGTCCAAGGTTATGGATCACATAAATTAAGGGTGCAAGTCTTTTATGAATCTCCTTAATAGTTATTATGGGGTGCCACTTTGAATTGTCTAATTTGGATGTGTTCATTGATTAGAGGATCTTTAGTTCTCATATGGGGTGTCTCTTGGGTGCAAAAGAGAGTGTCTAATTATGGGCGCAAGGGCTCCAATAGTTGGCACCTAACGGGCTTCCTAATGTAAGTTGGATAACTTAAGTTAATAGAAATCCTAATGCAAGTAGGACTTGTATTATATGATTGAATAGGATTCAATCTTTATGCCTATAAAAGAGGACCTCCCCTAAGTTCCTAAGACCATCCAAAACAGCAGCCTCTCACACCCAAAGGCTCTCCCCATGCCCTCTCTTCCTTCCCTTTTCTCTTCTCTTGGGCATTCTACACGCCCTTCCCTTGGGATGCGCATCCCAAAGTGTTTCATACCCAAAGGAGTTTGGGTACCTCTTCCTTGCTAGTTTGTAGCATCTGGTAGCAGCACATAGCAAGAAAAAACTCTAGAGAAAAGGAGAAGAAGAAGATCAAGGAGAAAGATCAAGTGTTGATCGTAATCCAAGCTTGGTTCAGATTCAGGAGACTGAATTTTGAAGATTCAAAATTTAGATTATAGAGGGCTGTTCCAGGCTGATCCTGAGTGGATACTAGTAGAGGTTGGATACTTGTTGGCTAACAGAGAGGTTCATCCCTTCCAAATCCAAATTTGAAGAAAGAAATTACGAAACAGGTATGTGATTTGATCACAATCTAAATTTCAGCATATATCAATTTCAGTATATAAAAAAGATCCATGTGGTTTTATATTTTTTTACATGCAAAATTTAGATTAAAATTATTTTAATCTTATTCTCCATTGCGGTATTTAAAAAATTAAGTTTTGAAACACATATGCATTTTTCAAACCCCAAATTTTAATAGTGGTATTAGAGCCACGGATTTTCATATGTTAAATTTCGATATACATATTTTTGAAAAGATTTTAAAATTATTTTTTTCTTAATACATAAGATGTATGGATGGATCTTCAAATCTGAAGTCTAATTTTGGATTTAGTTTTAGAACATATAGTTGATATGTTGTTGCATGCATAGATCTGAATTTTGATCTACAAAGAGTTCTAGTTAATGTTCATATAAAATATAGATGCATGCATGAAATCTGAAATTTTTTATGATCTGAATTTTGATTCATATATGTGATATATGATTATATATTTAGATCATAAATTTATTTTTAATCTCATTCATGATTAGTATATGAGATATATGATATCATGCTTAGATCTAAAATTTTGTTTAGATCTAATTATATATGCATATATATGATATATGTTTATATGTTAAAACTTGAAAATTATTTTTATATTTTAAAACTTACTTTCATGCAAAAAATTTAGATTTGAAATATAATTTTAGAATCTAAAATTTGTGTTTGTGCAGGAGAGTTTTGATCATGAAAAAATCAAAAATTAGGTCATATAATAGGATTACATCTAAAGTTTTTGATTTGAGTCATATGGATCTAATTCGATTAAGTAATTGGTTAAATCGGGTCAAGTATTGAATTGAGTTAGATCAATTAAGTTAATGATCATACAATTATTGTTGATCAAATTGATCGAGTCCCATATGTAGAATCGATTAACCTAAGGACCTAATTTGGCTCGTTGGTTTGAGCCTGATTTGCTTGAGCTAAGCAATTTTGATCAATCGACCTATTGGTGTCTAAGGCAAGTTAATGAGATGTGATTATTTAATTTATTTCATTAGCTAATCTGGTCAATTTATTAGTGTCTAAGGAAGGCAACGGGGGGACCTCCACCGTGTAGGAACCAGATCTAAGGTTTCAGGGTTAGATCTTGAAACTTTTTCAAGATCATATGCGGAAGACTAAAATAAATCAAAATTTATTTTTTAAAATTAGAGAATCCCTAGATCTAAGATCTTATTACATGATTATTATATAGCATTAAATCAAAAATTAAAATATATAAATATAGCATGAACTACATGTTGATCATATCAACATGTTTCTATACTACATCTAATGTATGTATTAAACAATAGATCAGATCTATTACCTTGCAAGTTAGACATTCTAACCTCATTGATCCGGGCTTGAAGATGATGTTGTAAGCTGTACATGCATCCGACCTCTAGGAGTCGTCCACACGAGCCCACGAATCTCGATCAGAAGTCCTACTTCAGAAAATCAGCACAGTATGCTAGTACTGCGCTGATCCTTCTTTGATGGTTGATCAGGTGCCTCCTTCTTCTTGATTTGGACTCTTCAAAAGATGAAAAGTAGAAGGAGGAGTTTCAGATCTGAGACACTCTTAGGAAACTCAAGATAGAGGGAGAAAAGATATGAAAATAAATAACCCTAGAAGAAGACCCTCTTCTTCTTCTTGTTTCTCTCTCTAGACACCCTAACTTGTGTCTTTTATATCTCCATGACCCAGAGGTATTTATCTTTGATTTTTGGATGACTCAAAGGTATCTCAAATATCTATCTTATCCAAAAATTTCATGAAGAAACTAATCTTGTATCGAGAGATATGATAGAGTCCTTGTCTAGGTCAAATACCTAGTCAAGGCTTATCCAAACATGGCAAGTTAAGGGGTGCCCAACTCTTGAGTACCACCTCCTTATTTTTATGCATGGATCACTATAAAAAGGTGCATAATGTGTACCCTAAAAGCCACAAAAATTCCAAAAAAAATTTGGATAGATTCGGTGCAAAATTGAAAGAGTTTTGGATTTCTAAAACTCTATCTCATAGAATTCGAAATCCAAACTTATTCCTTTTTGATTTGATCCAAACCACCTTCCATGCAAGAAAGAAGAGAGGAGACCTTTTGTGAACGTGGGAGAGACCTGGGAGAGGGCTTTTGTCACACAAAATAAAAGAAGATTGGCATTGAATGAGAGAGAGGGCATGGGGAAGGCTTATGTGGTGCAAGGTGGAATCCTAGTCTTACTAGGATTCTATCTTACGACTTGTTTTAATTTGGTTTCTCAAACCAAATCAAACCAAAATTAGATCAACCCAATTAAAATAGGTCTTAACTCAACTAAGAACCTAATTTAATTAGATTAAATTAGATTTAAATCTGATTTAATTTTTTAATCAAATTAGAAATTAGATTGACCCAAGTCCTAGTGGAACTAGGACTAGTTTTTCCTTGCACTTGGCTTATCCAATAAACCAATTGGACTTGATTCAATCAAGTCCAAACTAAATCCAATTAAATTATATTTAATTAGACTTAATCTCAGCCCATTGGCTTAATCAAATTAAGCCAATTAGCAATCGAATTGCTAATCGATTCTCCTGCAACACTTGTACTGGGTTAAATGTCAATTGTATTGATCATTTAACCCTAGAACGATTCTTAATCATTGATCAACCATCCGATCGGATCATGAACTCTAATGTGTGTGACCTCATAGGTTCGAACCTAAGTCGGTAGCATAGAAATAAATTTCTGTACCAATCGAAGTAACCATCTAGCAATGGTACCCGACGACCGGATAGGTTGAATGTGTAGAACAACATCCTTAGAATCCATGCGGATATAGTTTTCATATAATTCATCCCCTTGACCAAAATGATCATAGGACACCTCAGAGTTCAACTGTCAACTCTGATCAGGTTGTCCACATTGTATTTCAAAATATCAAATCCATCTGATGGATTACCCTAGCCAAGGTTTTGCTAAATTGAAATACAGCGACTCATTCTTCTCCAACTCTTGGAGTGGTCAATTCCATCTCGATCACACTCTGACTTTGCAAGTACTTGACTGTGCCTAGAAGCCTTCCATCCCTGAATTAAAAATTCAGTTAGTCCAGTACCAAAGCACAGTGAGTTGCTTGCAAGTCACTGAGGCGATCTCAGGTCTAAGGGACACTTATACCTATATCCCATCAGAGACATTCTCGACAGCAGAATACTCTGGAGTTGGTCACGTTCAATGATGATGTACCAGTACATCTCACCTGTATGCCATACCAGTGTCTCCACACTCTTTGGTTAAGAGGACAACCAACCCATATGGCCTACAGCGACCTATGCTCGATAGAAGCTGTTGTCCTTATTAATAGCCTATCATTTGGTCGTGAACTGATATAAGGACTAATCGACAAATCCTGTCTTTATCGAATCTAAATAGTTCTAAGGACTTCATCATAACAACAGAGTTCATTAGAAGATGAAAACTTATGATGAAAATACCAAATATATTTTATTTATTAACAAATCAATTACAATACTTGGTTGCTCAACCGTCAACAGCTTGACGATTGACTTTTTGGGACACATTTTCCAACAACTCCCACTTGTCCTAAAGCCACTCAGCATAGTATCTAATACCCATCTTCGACTTGTGGTTGTCGAACTCCTTTATCACCAGGGCTTTAGTGAAGGGGTCGGCCAGGTTCTCCTTTCCATCGATCTTCTGAAGGTCGACGTCACCTCGATCCATGATCTCTCGGACCAGGTGGAAGTGGTGCAAGATGTGCTTCATCTGCTGATGTTCTTTGGGTTCTTTCGCCTGAGCTATGGCACCAGTACTGTCGTAGTAGAGCAAGACTGGACCATCGAGGGAGGGAGCTACTCCGAGCTCGTTGATGAATTTCCTCAGCCACATAGCTTCCTTCGTAACATCCGATGCTGCGATGTACTCCACTTCACAAACAGAGTCCGCCACAGTATGTTGCTTGGAACTCTTCCAGCAGATGGCTCCACCATTCAGAGTAAAGATATAACCCGACACGCTCCTGCTGTCATCATGGTCAGATTGGAAGATAGAGTCTGTGAACCCCACAAGTTTCAGATTTGACTCGTCATAAACCAACCATTGGTCCTTAGTATTTCTCAAATACTTAAGGATGGCTTTAACCACTTTCCAGTGATTTTCTCCATGATCAGATTGGTATCTACTCACTACTCCTAGTGAGTATGCCACATCTGGTCTTGTACATGTCATGGCGTACTGATAGATCCCACGACTGAAGCATATGGGACTCTACTCATACGCTCTCTCTCTTCAGGAGTTGTCGGACAATCCTTCTTAGAGAGAGAAATTCCTTGGCCTATCGGTAGATAGCCCTTCTTGGAATTCTTCATGCTGAACCTCTTCAGCACAGTATCTATGTACATGGACTGGGATAACCCAAGCATCCTTTTAGATCTATCCCTATAGATCTTCATCTCCAGGATGTAGGATGCTTCACCCAAGTCCTTCATGGAGAACTGTGATGACAACCAAACTTTTATTCCCTGTAGTGCGGGGATGTCATTCCTGATTAAGAGAATATCATCCACGTACAAGACAAGAAATACCACAACTGGACTATTTGCCCATTTATAGATGCAGGGCTCTTCTCCATTCTTAATGAAGCCATACATTTTGATTACCTTATCAAAATGCACGTTCCAACTCCGAGAAGCTTGCTTCAATCCATAAATGGATCTCTGAAGCTTGCACACCTTGGACTCATCTGTGGATGTAAACCCCTCAAGTTGTATCATATACACCTCTTCGGTCAGCTCTCCATTCAGGAAAGCTGTCTTTACATCCATCTGCCAGATCTCATAATCCAGATGGGCAGCTATTGCAAGCATTATTCGAATGGATTTGAGCATTGCCACAGGGAAAAATATCTCGTCATAGTCAATACCATAACGTTGACGATACCCCTTGGCGACCAGATGGGCTTTATAGGTCTCCACCTTTCCGTCTGCACCCCTCTTCCTTTTGAAGACCCATTTACTGTTGGGAAATATATCCCGAAAAGCCAATCGTCAAGCTGTTGACGGTTGAGCAACCAAGTATTGTAATTGATTTATTAATAAATAAAATATATTTGGTATTTTCATCATAAGCTTTCATCTTCTAATGAACTCCGTTGTTATGATGAAGTCCTTAGGACTATTTAGATTCGATAAAGAGAAGATTTATCGATTAATCCTTAAAACAGTTCACGACCAAATGATAATCCTAAGGACTTCATTACAACATAAGAGTTCAAAGATGAATAATTTGTAATAAAAATATCAAATAATTTTTATTAATAAAAATTTATATACAATTTATAAGATGAGCACAATCGTCTAACGATTGACTTTTGGACATATTTTCCAATAGTCGTTTGTAGTTCATCTCGATTAATCAGTTGAACCCTACAATTCGGGCTAAGAGGTTTGAAGCTGAGTTACGAACTGAAAAGAGAAGAAGATTCTAATTAGATATTTGTACTTAATCACTATTTATTCTAAAGATTTTAAGTAATAGATAAAAGCTCTCATTATTTTTTTGGATCTCTTAGACTCCCCCATAGAGATACAGAAACCCCTACGTGACTAGGGTTCCTAGTGAAAGAATTATGCCCCACAAGCCAATCGTATATGGGATGCAATAGGGAGTTTATTATAATTTATCTTCCAAACTCATGTAATTGACATTAATATTATTAATAAAATTGATATTTTTGATTCATTATATGCTGCATCTTATTAATTTTAAGATTATAATGAACCCCATAGGTCTAGACAATGGTTTTAGGACTGTGATGAGATCATGCCAGTGAGATCTAAATCTTTGATCATCCTAATCTAAAATATTCTTAGTCATTGGTACATTGAGTCAGAGATTAATTATACCGGTAAGACTGGCATGTCCCATGTATGCTCAAAAATGAGAATGGTTGATCTCACAACCACTTGTGTGGTGACACTAATATAAGGATATGGATGCTCATTAGAGAATAAGTTTACTGAATTAACCTATGAGAGAATAATCAAATAGAGTTTTATTTACATGTCAACTGATAATTCTCTAGTAGGAGTTGTGTAAGTAATCCTTTGACCTGAGGTCATCATGGTATCTTGTGTATATGGATCCATATTTTAGTTCACTATCTAACTTGATTCTCTGATCCTTGTGTGGGGTATTTTGGATATGGTGAAATATGCATGAAGATTGTGAATGATCAATAATAGATCAGTCACTCCTAATAAGAGGAGCGAACATCCTATGTGATCTCATAGGATGGTGATTCTGGAAGTCTTTGGCCAAAGTAGGGTGATAATTAGAAAAAGATTTCTAATATATCATCAACTAAATCATTGCCTTCAGATCAAGAAACATAAAGATAAGTGATTATATTTGATATATTTTTATGCCTACAGCTCATCTGAGATGTTGTTTGATTGAAGGATTGAATTACACGAAAACTTACCACTGAAGGATATTTTGATAATTTTTTATCAAAATTTTATATCTTCTGAGTAGTCATGATATGTTGCTAGACGTCAATCTTGATTTGTGAGCTCGATAAAATTTAAAGAATTTGATTCTAGAATTAATTTTGAAGAGTCCAAGTTGATTGGGACTCTTCGGGTGACCTAATCTCATCAGATTAGGGTTACGTCGAAAGTTCGGATCCACTGTTGGCTAGATTTGGAATCTAATGGATCACACACTTTAGGATTTGATTTTGATCTAATTTAATTAAAGTTTAATATAAATTTTATGGATTAATTTGATATGCTAGCATATTGTATTAACCCAAGTTCCCAAATTGGTTTGGTTCAAAGTATTTGAGCTAACTTAGACCAGTTGGCTTTGACCTAATAGGATTGGGTCAATTTGGATTGGATCCTTATCCAACATGGATCAATTTCAAGTGGAGAAGGACTCCTCCACATTTACTAAAAGCCACACAACAATATAATTTTTGCCCACCTCAAATCAATGTGAGAAATAAAGAGTCCTTCTTAAAGAAGGCTCTTTATTAAACATGTTGCCTTAGAAGATAAATCAGAAATCCTATGTTATGATGCTAAAAATTAATAAAATTTTTATGGAATGTAGAGAAGGAAGAGTCCTTCTGCTCCAAGTATTTGAATCACCAAAAATTTACTCGATAAATTTATTGGCATGTGGGAAGTTGGAGCGCCAAAAGTTGGCGCCCCTTCATCCCATGTAATGTCCCCTGGTCTTCTATTTATACGGGATGCCCTAGATGGCTTCTGGCTAAGATTTTTGGATAAACGAAAAATCATAAGAAAAAATCTAAAAAAAATTTAAGAAAAAAAAGAGAAGAATTTGAGTGGCAAAAGTTACTACAAGGGTGGTGAGATTTTCAGCAAGTGTTACTGGAGTGCCTTAGGATTTGATTTTTCTATGTGTTGAAGTCAAAAATTAAATGCTAGATTGTATGACATCTGAAGATTATCTTTTTAGTGTCATTTTGGTGGTAAGATCAAAAGCAACTGGGCTTTGGTGCGATCGTGATGCAAGTTTGAAGCCAATAGTATTCTTAAGAAGACAAGGCTATGGTTGCGCACCGATTGGGAAGGACCTTGGCCAACTTTTGTGTGGATCACCATTGGAGGACTTCTACCTTGGGGTCTTGTGGAGAACACTAACATGCCACTTTTCTATTTTCGTTAAAGTATAATATTTTATCTCTTTGCATGCTTGAATTTGCTTTGATCGTGTTTGGTAAGGTGATTCTAGGGTTTTGGATTCGGTTCAATAATTTTATTTGATAAAGCTATTGATTTGAGTATTTTAAAAAAAAATTAAAAATTACTTTCTACTGAGTGGTCAGAACCCAACAGTGGTATTAGGGCCACCCTTGTCTGATTCGATCAAATAAGTGCAATATAGTAGCTTAGAATTGTTCTTGTTCATATCCTGCCAAAAATGTAGCATTATTTTTGTATCGATTCTTCAAACTCAAAAAAAATATTTTTAATTTTTTGTGAATCATGATTCTAAATTTTAATTATTAAATTAAAAATTTATGATAATTTAAAATTTTATTATCATGGTTGCATGATGATTAAATCGATGTATAGCTAATAAGGATATTATGCGTGCCTAATTAGATTAGAGTATGTTATATTATCTGAATTTGTTAGTCATATGTTATGACTTTGATTGCATCCTTATATATTTTTTGGCATGATAATGTGATTGCTATTTTGAATAGTAGAAGCATGTAAATTTACATAATTTGTAGTGTATATTTTATGCGCTTATATAGTTAGGATGTGTCGAGAACAGTTTAAAATCCCTCGTAAAATTATATTAAGTTGTAATGTCGGGATTCACTTTTAAATCAAAAGTCAAATTCTTAAGATCAATTGGTGTCAAAAAAAGTGTGAAAGGTAGTTTTCTAATTAGATCTATATGCCGGCCTGGCCAACTCTGTTAGTGTCTAAAAAAGCTACGGAGAGCCTCCCACCTACTTATCTGACTAATTTGCTCTTCTTGAATTTTGGACTTAGATTGATTAGTGATGTAGACACTACAAGGGTCTTTCTTCAAACTTGGTTGATAGAGTATGTCAAGATCTTAGTGAGCTTGTTGTGCTATCCACAAGGCTTACTATAAAAATTGACATGATATTGATCAAGTGCATATTGTGTTAGATGTGTGCCCTAGATGCCAGATTGGCTGACACATTCCTGTACAAATCTAAGGGCAAATTTATAATTTTGACTATAAATCAATAAAAGGGTTATTCTTCTATCACATTGTGTACATTGTGTCTGTGATACATCCTTTGAGTTAGTAGGAATGTCAATTTATATTTTCAAGAGTTAAAAATTTAAGGCATGAATTTACATAACTAACTCATAAACAGCTCTTGACCATAGGATCATCACGAGGATGGTGATCGATCCAAAAGGTTAGTGTACGATCGCTTCCTTAAGGTAGATGTATCTTGAATCTATGGTGTGGAGACACCGAAGTGAGAGTACAGGTATTTATTAAGAATGAAAGTACTGAGCGTGACCATATCGAGCAATCATAAGGAAGTCTACCTTTCCATCGATGACTAGCTCGATGCTACAGTTGTGTGTCTAGTTCTTTGACCTGAGGTGTATCGACAGTTCACCTTGAGTGTGTTATAGTTTGACTATACCATAACTCGATCTCCTAACCATTCAGAACCCTGAGGTGTATGTTGGCTGTAGCATATTCATTGTAGGAAGGTCGCACCAAGATGGGATCTATCAACCTCGATAGATGAGAAGAGTAGTCCTATGATGATCGAAAGATTGAGTCCTTAAGCCCATGGCCATGGTAGAGTGAAAAAATGGAAAAGAGTTTTTCATTAAGATTTCACATCGGACTCAGATCGATCGATTGATTCTTATGACTGATGTTGGGTTTGATGAGTTCACCTTAACCCTAATTCAGTCGGGACTCATGATAGAGGAACTCAATCACACAGGTAGCTGCACCGAGAGGTTTGTCTTTAATTCTGATGGGTTACCATCATATACTGCTCGGTGTCACTGGTAGATTTTGGAAGCAATTAGAATGATCTTGATGATCGATCATTCTAATTGTCTGAATCAAAAGAGTTCTGGTCCATCGAAAGGAGTTTCAATGATGTCGATAATGAGATCACGACATGTCTCATTACCATATAGAATTGAACCTAACTGGATCACACTAACAAGGATTAGGATTTGGATGTCATCAATTGGGCTAGTCCAATTGATTTCGATTAGATCCAATTAGGTTTAAGGAAATCATGCTAGCACACGATTGAGCCTAACTTTCTCCTCATGCAATCTTTTCTATCTCGATTGAGCTAAATGTGTTTTGACTCACCTAGAGAACCTTGAAAAAATTTCTCTCAGTCTGACTGGAGCTAGTCCAGCTCAGAAAAAGCTTGTCTTAATTCATAAGATGAATTAAAGACAACACCTGCTAATTCCTGACACCTGCCATTTTTATTTTAGGACATCTGTCAAATATTGACATATGGGTCTTAAACTGAAAGCCACTTGGCAAGAGGTTATTGGAGGTTTTTTATGGAGTGTCCACCTGCCAAAAATAAGCACCAAAGTGGGTGCCACAATTGGACAAGGCTTGCGCCCCAAGTGGATAAAGATCAAGAGGTGTTTTGATCAACATAAACTCTTGGGCTCCATCTCCCTTGTGCTTATCCAATGTTGGCACCAACATAAGAGAGAGAAGGTGGGGTTCTTATCTAATGTGATTAGATGATATCACTCCATCAATCAGAATTTTTTTGGATTAAATGGAATTTTTTGATTGGTCGAATGATATGGCACTGCGCAGCGCAGCAAGGTCTATATAAACCCTGTCTGCACCTAGGGTTTTGTGATTCTGCACCCTACCCAACAAAAGCCAGCCACCCCTCCTCTTCTCCACATTCTCCCTGGTACTCCCTCTCCCCTCTTCATGCCCAAGAGGTTGGGCATCCATCTGGTGAAGGATCAAGGCATGGTGACGCATTGAACAAAGGGCTACAGGAGTTTTTCGACAAGTTGCTGCTCCAACTTCAGGAAGGCTTTTGAAGATCTTCCTAATCAGATTGATTTTTTATTTTTGAAGCAAAGATTTGTGAGGAGAAGATGATCCAAGTCCTGCCTGAGTGGATACCGGTAGAGGCCAGACAATTGCGTGGCTAAATCAGAACCTCAGGCTTGCTGCGATCATCTACAGGGTAATCAGATTACCCTTGAGGTATTTCATGTTTTCTCATGCTTTTAGATTTATTTTAAAATTAATATCAGATAATAAAATTAGATCTAAAGATTTAGATCTAAAATAAATATAGGATAATTTTTTTTTTAAAATTATTCTGCTCCAGATTTGATGAAATCTGGAAGATCCTACAAGGAAAAAAGTAATTTTTTCCTTCAACTGGTATTAGAGCCTGGTTGATGGCTCAATTTTAGATCTAATTTAGATCTAATTTTAATTTTAATTTATCTGATATTAAAAGATTTCAAATATCACATCAGATGTGATAGGATCTGAAATCAAATTATTTAAAATTAAATCTAAGAAGATCTAACATGCATGAGATGCATGACTAGACTAGAAATAGTTTGATCTATGAATAGTCTTGTAAGTTTATATTTTAATAAGATTAAAATATAATTTAGATCTAATTTATTCTTTATTTTTGATGATATAAATATTATATTCAGATAAAAAAATAAAAAATAAAAATTTGGATAATACATAAGATTGATCTATTGCATGCCTAGACTAGTTGTAGAATTATTCTAGTAACTATCTAGAATAAATTTTATGTTGAATAGTTTAATTTAAATTTTATTTTTTAGATGTTACATGTGATGTATTAAATCTGAAAGCATGTTAATTAGATCAATTTTTGATGCATGAGATGTATGCAAAGCATGTATTAGTTAGATCTTAAATTGTATATGTGATATATAAATTTAGATCTAACTAGTTTTGTAGATAAATTTATATTTCTGATTAAGGTGTTCCTCATGGTCGTCTGGTCATAAGAACAAAGTAGGGTTTAAATGCCCTCTCCTCCCATTCAATGAGATGTTCTTATGATGTGTAGGGGTGCTGCGTGTTCATCCTTAATCAGAAATCAAAACTTACTTTTCTGCAAAATCCTAGATTCTGAAATCTTAGGATTTATTTTACATATTTTATTTATGAACCCAAGACTTAATTAATGAATTAAGCTTATGAAATTAAATTAGATCTAAAATTGAGAATTTCAGATCTAAGTCATTTTCATAAAATTGGGTTCGGGCTTGGGTAGCTCAATTAGGTCTAGCGGTTGATCAAACTAAATTAACAGTTGGTTAGGTGGGATCATGAAAGCTAATAATTGATCAGCCTAATAGGATTAAGTCTGGGTCAAAGTTGAATCATATTTAGATGTGACTCAATCAAGTTAAGACCTAATTTGGCTCAGAGGTTAGAGCCTGGATTGTAGGCTAACCCAATTGGTTCTGGTTCAACAATTTGGTGTCTAAGGTAAGTTTGGCAGATTCGACCGATTGGTTTTTAATTGAAAGCTACTTGACTCAAATACGATTCTTATCGAGTTAATGGCATATCCCTTCGATCGGTCTCACTTACCTGGCCATATGTGTCGACCCAGTTCTAATTAGAGGTGGCTAACAATTCGAGCTAACCCATGCCACTAGGTTAGTCATAATTGTTATGACTATGTCGAGTCAAGTTTAATGAGACCTAAATCAAATCTCCCTAAGAAAATATTTAGTCTAAGGTCTTCCACCATTGTAGATGTGCAGGTCCTTCCCGGGGTTGATTGTTCTCGGCTGGTTACAGTGGCTGAGTTGCACCGAAAAGATGCAACCATGTCTATTAGACATTGGATGCTACGAATTAAAGGATGGGTTGAGCTCAATATTTCAGATACAGTGAGGGACCCAATCAAGAATCTAGTTCGTGCAAATGGTGGGTTTGACTTAACTAAGGATTGGAGCAATATTTCGGGCACGGTGAGCTTCATGAATTAGAGACCAAGTTTTGGGTGCACCATGATTAGAGAATCATTGGATAAGAGTTGTCCACTCATCGGTTGACCCATCACCAATAACTGTTAGGTGAGGTGATGAGCCAGTCGGTGAAACCGCACCACCCACTGAAATCACTAATCACGAAGATTTTCACATCTCTACCAAGGGAGTGTAGGGATCTGAGAAAACAGTGGGAGCCTAATTTGTTTAAAAATGAAACCCCTAAACAAATTGGTTAAGTCTGATTACAAAATCTAACTAGAAACTGTTAACTCTCTATAGGAAACATGTTTGCGTAAAACCCCCTGACCAAAATACTAGACACCCATAGATTGACTGGACCTAATTTTAAGGACTAGTTGAGAAATTACAGAATTATTCTGGAATTCAAAAAATTGACTCATATCTTAGACCAGGACCCACCTACCATGCCAGCACGTCCGATTGCTGAACAGAGAGTGCCTCTAGAAAGGTGGACGGATGATGATAACAAAGCAAGGTACTACATGTTGGGTGCAATGTCTGATGACTTGTAGCGCCAACATGAGAATATTTTGACTATCCACCAAATGTTGGCTCACCTACAAGAGTTGTTTAGTGAACAAAATCGCGCAGTCAAGTATCAAGTCTGTCAAAGACTTTTTAAGGCTAAAATGTATGATGGGCAGTCAGTCCAAGATCATTGTTTGATAATGATCAAGGATCTTAAGGAGCTTGAGAAGCTCGGTGTCATCTTAGACAAAGATTTTCAGACTGATGTGATCCTTCAGTCCTTGTCTGATGCATATGGTCAGTTCATCATGAATTTCCATATGCATAAGATGCAGTGTACCTTGGTCGAGTTAATGAACATGCTGGTTACGGTTGAGCTTTCTATGAAGGGTTTAAAAGGCTCAGTTATTACTGTAGAGTGGACTTCTTCTAAGAGAAAGTTTTTTGGAAAGAAAAAGAAGTCTGCAAAGAAGCAAAAGGTGGATGGGAAGAAGAAGAAGACATAACCGAAGAAGAAGGCTGCTAAAAAGGGAAAATATTTCCACTGCCAATCAGACGGCCATTGGAAGTGAAACTATCCTCAGTACCTAGCCATCCTGAAGAATAAGAAGGATGGTCCTTCTGGAGGTATGCTCATTTTAGAACCTAATCTTACGGTTTCTTCTGCATCCAGTTGGATGCTTGACTCTGGTTCTAGTGCTCATTTGTGTACTTCTGTGCAGGGTCTTGAGGAGAACAGGAGGCTGAAGGATGGGGAGATGATCCTATGCATCAGAAACGGAGCAAGAGTTGCTGCTGTGGCCATGGGAACCTACCCTCTGTGATTATCGTTAGGATTAGATTTAGTTCTTAGAGACTGTTATTATGTGCCTGCAGCAAGCAGGAATTTGATTTCTGTTTCATATTTAGCACAAGAAGGCTATGTGATTAGCTTTCATAAGGACCATTGTAACATATTTTATGAAAATAATAAAGTTGCAAATGGTTTTCTTATTAACAGTCTCTATCAGCTATATATTGATGTATCTGTATTTAATATCAAGCAAAATATGAATGCCATAGGAATTAAAAGGCCTAGAGATAGTCTAAATGATAGGTATCTGTGGCACCTAAGGCTAGGTCATATAGCGGAAGACAGGGTTAACAAATTGGAGAAATTTGGGCTATTGAGTCCGTTGACTTTCGAGTCATATCCAGTTTGTGAATCATGCCTTCAAGGCAAAATGGCCAAACTCCCTTTTGTAGGACATGGGGAAAGGGCCACAGACCTACTTGCCCTAGTACATACGGATGTGTGCGGTCCATTTGATGTGCCGACTAGAGGCAACTATGTCTACTTCATTACCTTTACCGATGATGTCTAAATACGGACATGTGTTTCTAATGAAACACAAGTCTGAAGCCTTTGAAAGTTCAAAGAATTCAGACGTGAAGTAGAAAAACAAATAGAAAAGCCCATTAAGGTTCTTCGATTAGATCGAGGAGGTGAATACCTTAGTCGAGAGTTTCTAGACTATCTTAAGGACAATGGCATAGTCTCTCAATGGACTCCACCTGGAACGCCACAACTCAACGGGGTTTCAGAACGAAGAAATCAGACCCTATTAGATATAGTCTATTCCATGATGAGCTTCATAGACCTCCCTGAATTTTTTTGGAGATATTGTCTCATGACAGCAATATATGTATTGAATAAGGTTCCATCTAAAATCGTTCCTACCACACCATATGAGATATGGCATGGTAAGAAGCCAAGTCTGAATCATCTCAGAATTTGGGGTTGTCCGACTCATGTCAAGAGACAGCAGGCGGACAAGTTAGAGTTCAGGTCTTTTAGAGCTCGATTCATAGGATATCCTAAAGAGTCATTAGGATACCATTTTTATATTTCGAAAGACCACAATGTGATTGTGAGTCGAAATACTATTTTTCTTGAAAAATAGTTTATTCAAGATGGTGGCATCGGAAGAATAATTAAGCTTAAGGAGAATGTCTCCCAAGAGCAATAAGCTAAAGAACCTGAGGAACCAAATCAATTAGAATCAGTCCTAACACAACCTCTTCCACCTCATAGATCGACTAGGGTTTTTCGTCCTCCTGAAAGATACTTAGGTACTATACAAGAGGATATAGAGGAAATGTTCCTCATGAAAAATGGGGCTCATGGTGATGATCTCAAGACCTATGACGAGGCGATATCAGATATCGACTCCGAGAAATGGTTAGAGGCAATGAGATCAGAAATTGACTCGATGCACTCAAACCAACTCTGGACCTTGGTAGATCCACCTGAAGGTATTGTACCTATTGGGTGTAAATAGATCTTCAAGAGAAAGATAGGTGCAGATGGGAATGTAGAGACATTCAAGGCTAGGCTCGTAGTGAAAGGTTATAGTCAGCGCGAAAGCATTGACTATCAGGATACCTTCTCGCCCGTAGCCATGCTAAAATCCATCCGCACATTACTTGCTATTGCAGCCTATTTCGATTATGAAATATGGCAGATGGATATGAAAACGGCATTCTTAAATGGACATCTTGAGAAAGATATCTATATGCAACAGCCACTTGGTTTCACATCCAGTGATGATGATCCAAGGTCTACAAGCTGTAAAGGTCTATTTATGGACTTAAGCAAGCATCTCGGAGCTGGAATACTCGTTTCAATAATGTGATGAAAATATTTGATTTCATCAGGAACAAGGAGGAACTATGTGTGTTCAAAAAGGTCAGTGGGAGCGCACTTGTCTTCCTCGTATTGTACGTAGATGACATCCTCCTAATTGGGAATGACATTCCCATGTTGATCTCAGTCAAAGTATGGTTGTCTAAGGAGTTCTCTATGAAAGATCTAGGAGAGGCATCCTTTATACTGGGTATTAAGGTCTATAGAGATAGACCAAATAGGATGCTGGGACTTTCACAGAAGATGTACATAGAAGAGGTGCTAAAAAAGTTTAGCATGGAAAACTCTAAAAGAGGTTTAGTACCTTTTAGACATGGCATTCATCTCTCCAAGAAGATGTGCCCTAGCACACCTGAGGAGATTGAACACATAAGCAAAATCCCTTATGCTTCGGCAATAGGGAGCCTCATGTATGCCATGCTATGTACACGACCTGATATAGCCCATGCTGTGAGTGTCACAAGCAAATATCAGTCGAATTCAGGCGAAGAGCACTGGACTTCTGTGAAATGTATCCTTAAGTACTTGAGAAGAACTAAGGATATATTTCTAGTCTTTGAGAATGGAGAACTCCAGATTCAGGGATATACAGACTCAGACTTTATGTCTGATATAGATGATCGAAAGTTGACATTTGGGAGTCCGTTCATTTACAATGGTGGTGCAGTTAGCTGGAAGAGTTTCAAGCAGACGGTGATTGCTGATTGTACCATGAGGCAGAGTATATTGCTGCATCGGAAGCTATGAAGGAGGCATTCTGGTACAAGAAGTTTGCCGCAAAGCTTGGATTGATATCATCGGATGCCATCCCTCTTTACTGCGATAATAATGGCACCATAGCCCTAGCTAAGGAGCCAAGGTCTCACCAGAAGTCCAAGCACATCGAGCGGCGATTCCATCTGATCTGTGATTATCTCGAAAAAGGTTATGTTGAGGTTAAGAGAGTCGATTCCATAGATAATGTGGCAGATCCGCTGACAAAGCCATTAGGCCAGCAAAAGATCGAAGCCCACTTTGAGAAGATGGGACTTAGATATGTAGCCAATTGGCATTAGGTCAAGTGGGAGTTTGTTAGATGTGTACCCTAGATGCCAGATTGGCTGACACATTCCTATACAAATCTAAGGATAAATTTATAATTTTGACTATAAATGAATAAAAAGATTGTTCTTCTATCACATTGTGTCTGTGATACATCCTTTGAGTTAGTAGGAATGTCAATTCATATTTTCAAGAGTTAAAAATTTAAGGCATGAATTTACAAAACTAACTCATAAACAGCTCCTGACCATAGGATCATCACGAGGATGGTGATCGATCCGGAAGGTAGGTATACGATCGCTTCCTTAGGATAGATGTGTCTTGAATCTATGATGTGGAGATACCAGAGTGAGAGTACAGGTATTCGTTGAGAATGAGAGTACTGAGCGTGACCATATCGAGCAGTCATAAGGAAGTCTACCTTCTCATCGATGACTAGCTTGATGCTGTAGTTGTGTGTCTAGTTCTTTGACCTGAGGTGCATCGATAGTTCACCTTGAGTGTATTATAGTTTGACTATACAATAACTCGATCTTCTAGCCATTCGGAACCCTGAGGTGTATGTTGGCTGTAGCATATTCATTGTAGGAACTAGGTCGCACCAAGATGGGATCTATCAACCTCGGTAGATGAGAGGAGTAGTCCTATGATGATCAAAAGATCGAGTCCTTAAGCCCATGGCCATGGCAGAGTGAAATAATGGAAAAGAGTTTTTCATTAGGATTTCACATCGGACTCGAATCGATCGATTGATTTATATGACTGATGTTAGGTTTGACGAGTTTACCTTAACCCTAATTCAGTCGGGACTCATGATAGAGGAACTCAATCACATAGGTAGCTACGTCGAGAGATTTGTCTTCAGTTCTGATGGGTTGCCACCATATACTGCTAGGTGTCACTAGTGGATTTTGGAAGCAATTAGAATGATCTTGATGATCGATCATTCTAATTGTCTGAATCAGAAGAGTTCTGGTCCATCAAAAGGAGTTTCGATGATGTCGATGATGAGATCATGACATATCTCATTACCATACAGAATTGAACCTAACTGGGTCACACTAATAAGGGTTAGGATCTGGATGTCATCAATTGGGCTAGTCTAATTGATTTGGATTAGATCCAATTAGGTTCAAGAAAATCGTGCTAGCACACGATTGAGCCTAACTTTCTCCTCATGCAATCTTTTCTATGTCGATTGAGCCAAATATATTTTGACTCACCCAAAAAATCTTGAGAAGATTTTTCTCAGTCTGACTGGAGCCAGTCCAGCTCAGAAAAGGCTTGTCTTAATTCATAAGATGAATTAAACACAACACCTGCTAATTCCTAACACCTGCCATTTTCATTTTAGGACATCTGTTAAATGTTGACATATGGGTTTTAAATTGAAGGCCACTTGGCAAGAGGTTATTGGAGGTTTTTTGTGGAGTGTCCACCTGCCAAAAATAAGCACCAAAGTGGGTGCCACAATTGGACAAGGCTTGCACCCCAAGTGGATAAAGATCAAGAGGTGTCTTGATCAACATAAACTCTTGGGCGCCATCTCCCTTATGCTTATCCAATGTTGGTGCCAACATAGGAGAGAGAGGATGGGGTTCTTATCTGATGTGATCAGATGACATCACTCCACTAATCAAAATTTTTCTAGATTAAATGGAATTTTTTGATTTGTCGAATGATGTGGCACTGCGCAGCGCAGCAGGGTCTATATAAACCCTATCTGCGCCTAGGGTTTTATGATTCTGCTCCCTACCTAGCTTAAGCCAGCCACCCCTCCTCTTCTCCATGTTCTCCCTGGTGCTCCCTCTCCCCTCTTCACACCCAAGAGGTTGGGCATCCATCTGGTGAAGGATCAAGGCGTGGTGACGAATTGAACAAAGGGCTACAGGAGTTTTTCGACAAGCTACTGCTCCAACTTCAGGAAGGCTTTTGAAGATCTTCCTAATCAGATTGAGTTCTAATTTTTGAAGCAGAGATTCATGAGGAGAAGATAATCTAGGTCCTGCCTAAGTGGATACTGGTAGAGGCCAGGCAATTGCATGGCTAAATCAGAACCTCAGGCTTGCTGCGATCATCTACAAGGTAATCAGATTACCCTTGAGGTATTTCATGTTTCCTTATGCTTTTAGATTTATTTTAGAATTAATATTAGATAATAAAATTAGATCTAGAGATTTAGATCTAAAATAAATATAGGATATTTTTTTTTTAAAATTATTCTGCCCCAGATTGGATGAAATCTGGAAGATCCTACAAGGAAAAAGACATTTTTTCCTTCATATTGATGCTTATGGCATATTTGAATAGTGTTGCTTTGTTGTGCTATCCACAAGGGCAGCATTGTTTAAGTATGACTATATGGGATTGAAGGATCAACTTAACTAGAACACTACAGTTTGTTATACTATCTACAAGACTATATGCGATCTAGAGGCTAGAATGAAAGATGTTAAGAATTGTAAAGGTATAATTGGTAAAGAGTTACCTACTCTTGAACTCATGAATACTTGTTGTGCTATCCACAAGGGGTTTGTGAGGAATAGGGATCTCAATCCCACTAAGAAATATTAGTATATTTTTTTATTTTCATATTTGAAGGCTATAAAGTTTAATAAAATAGTGAGAGACACAATTAGATAAAAGTTCTAGTCTAGTTGTGAATGTCTTCATAAGTTGTCCGCTTATATTGTATTCTTATCATTATAGATTAACTATACTGATGGCATCCTCACTATCCCTTAGAGGTATCCTATGTTGCAAAATTCAGTACAGGGATAAAATGATAATTTTAAATTTTTTTCAAAATCATTATTTTACAGTAGAAATTATTAATTAATATAATTAATTAACATGAATTTTTCTTACACTAAGATCTAAATATGATATATAGCATGCATGCATTTAAATTTGAAATTCAAATTTGAATAGTAAACACTTTACTGTAATATGTTCAGAACACAATATCTTTGTGTGGGTAGTAGATCATCGTAATCTGATCACCGTCGGGAGAGTCTGATCATCGTGATGCAGCCATACAATGTGTCTGACCTCTACGGATCATCCACACGAAGCTCCCAATTTGATCGACTCCTTACGAGTGCTAGCTCGTTGTAGAGCCCTTTCGACGGTCGATGCTGATCGAACTCCTTCGATCGATGTCTGTCGATTCTTTGGATACTCCAGATCATCAACAGATGTGCTTGAGAGGATGTTGAAGATCTTTCTAAAATTTGGTGGGCTCACGACACTCGTAGCTCACCTTCTCACTTTTCGAACCCCAGACTGAAACCCTGGGGAACTCACTGAAACCCTGTGCACTTTTTTTCTTTCTTTTCTTTCTTTTTCTCTCAGAAGGATATGGACCTTCACCTCATGTACAAGAATTCCTCACGCCCCAGACTTTCTCTCCAAAATTTTCTTTTTGCATGCCCCACTCTTCTCCTCCTTTTAAAACCATGTCAAACGTGTCTTATCCACGTGAGAGGATAAAGATAAGTGGTTGCACATTTGAATTCAAATCAAATTTGAATTCAAATGGAAACCAACTCATCCCTATCCACTTATGGCATGAGAAGGAAAGGGCATGGCATAATTTGTGCATGGAGTGATTTCATAAGAACCACTTTCTCGTGTAATCAATGGGGTGCTAAAGAAGATAAGGTCAAGGCGCTAAGATTGGTTGCTCATCCAAATTCAAACTTTGTTTTGAATTTGAATGGCCAACCAATCATCCTTATCCACTCATTTGGTGCACAAAAGTGGGGCGTGGGGAGGGCTTTGCATGAGAAAAAATTCATGAGAAGTTCCTTCTCGTGAATTCAAATGGGCGCAGTGGAAGTGAGGTGGCGCAGGGAGAAAATTTAAAAGATGATTTCATTCAAATTGAACCAACCTAATCAAAATAGGTTAAGCACAATTAGACTAAGTTAAACCTAACCTAATTAAGCTTAATTAGACTCAATAAAATCTTAATCAAATCAAGAATTGATTAAGCCCAACCCCTGATCAAATCAGGGACCAAATCGTCTCGACGATTAGGTCAACTCTTAACCTAATCGGGTTAAACCCAACTGAATCCAATTCAATTGGACTTGATCCAAAAAAAAATTACTCAATCAAATTGAGTTAATTAGTGATCAAATCACTAATTAAACCTCTCATAAATATTGAGTCCAAATCCGATGGGCAATCGGGTATCAAAGTCCATCGATATGAAACTTTGATCGAAGAGTCCCAAACCAGTGGGACTCTTGACCCCGGTACCCAAAATGTATGGGACTCATGATCAGAGAATTCTGATTCTTGATCATAGAGTCCCAGACATATAGGACTCATAGTCCACGAGCATTAAAACTTTTCATCAGCCATCAGATCAGATAGAAACCTCTAATGTGTGTGACCCCGCAGGTTCGAACCTAAGCCGGTAGCACAGGAATCAATTCCTGTACTAATCGAAGTGACCATCTAGCAATGGTACCCGACATCCGGATAGATCGAAAAATTACAATCGCAACACTCAGAACCTATGTGAATATGGTTACTGTATAATTCATCCTTTTGACCCCTGTGTTTAGGACGACTCAGAGTTAAACTGTCAACCCTGATCAGATCATCCGAATCATGCTCAACTCAAACAGTCCTGTGACTCCTCACTAGAACTACCCTGGCCAAGGTTTTGCTAAATTAAAATACGACTATACACAGCTCCTGAACTGGAGTGGTCAATCCCATCTTGACACACGCACCGACAAGTCAAGTACTTGACTACACCCAGCAGCCTTCCGTCACTGAATTAGAAATTCAGGTAGTCTAGTGCCTAAGTGCAGTGAGTTGCTTGCAAGTCACCATGGCGGTCTCAGGTCGGAGGGATATTTATGCCCATATTCCATCAGAGCAAATTTTGACAGCAGAAATAGCTCCGGAGTCGGTCACGTTCAGTGCAGATGTACCCTTACATCTCATCTGTATGCCATACCAGTGTCTCCACACTCTTTGGTTAAGAGGACAACCAACCTATATGGCACATAATGACCTATGCTTGATAAATATTGTCATCCTTGGTAACAACATATCATTTGGTCACGAACAGATTTAAGGACTAAACGACAAATCCTCCTTTGTCGAGTCTAAATAGTCCTAAGGACTTCACCACAACATAGGAGTTCATTAGAGGATGAAATATTTTATGATGAAAAATACCAAAATAATTTTTATTAATTCATAATTCATGTACATATATAAAAATGAGCACAACCGTCAATAAGCTGACAATTGGCTTTGGGACACTATTCCCAACAATCTCCCACTTGGCCTAAAGCCAATCGGTGCAATATCTAATACCCATTTTCGACTTATAGTTGTCGAACTCCTTCACCGCAATGGCTTTAATGAATGGGTCGGCCAGGTTCTCCTTCCCGTCGATCTTCTGAAGGTCGACATCACTTCGATCCATAATTTTTCAGATGAGATGGTAGCGGTTGCTTCATCCGCTGGTGTGCTTTCGGTTTCTTCGCCTGAGCAATGGCTCCAGAGCTGTCACAGTAGAGCAGAACTGGACCAACAAGGGAGGGTGCTACTCCGAGCTCGATGATGAATTTTCTCAGCCACACCGCTTCTTTGGCAGTATCTGATGCAGCGACATACTCCGCCTCACAAATTGAATCAGCCACTGTGTGCTGCTTGGAACTCTTCAGCAGACAGTCCCACCATTAAGGGTAAAAATAAATCCTGACACACTCTTGCTGTCATCGTGATCAGACTGGAAACTAGAGTCTGTAAACCCTATAAATCTCAAGTCCGATTCACCATAAACAAGCCACTGGTCCTTAGTATTTCTTAAATACTTCAAGATAGTTTTAACAACCTTCCAGTAATTCTTCTGGATCAGATTGGTATCTACTCACTACTCCTAGTGAGTATGCCACATCTGGTCGTGTACATGTCATGGCGTACATGATAGATCCCACTACCGAAGCATATAGAATTCTACCCATACGTTCTCTCTCTTGAGGTGTTGTTGGACAATTCCTCTTTGAGAGAGAAATTCCATGGTCTATCGGAAGATAGCCTTTCTTGAAATTCTCCATGCTGAACCTTTTCAGCATAGTATTAATGTACGTGGACTGGGATAAGCCAAGCAACCTTTTAGATCTATCTCTATAGATCCTCATCCCTAGGATGTAGGAAGCTTCTCCCAGATCCTTCATGGAGAACTGTGACGACAACCGAACCTTTATTTCCTATAATGCAGGGACATCATTCTCGATTAAGAGAATGTCATCCACATACAATACAAGAAATACTACTACTGGACCATTAGCCCACTTATAAATGCAGGGTTCTTCTCCATTCTTAGTGAAGCCATATGTCTTGATCATCCTATCAAAACATATGTTCCAACTTCGGGATGCCTGCTTAAGTCCATAAATGGACCTCTGTAGTCTGCACACCTTAGACTCATCTGTGGATGTGAATCCTTCAGGTTGTATCATATACACCTCTTCGTCCAGCTCTCCGTTTAGAAAAGCTGTCTTCACATCCATCTGCCAGATTTCATAGTCCAAATGGGCAGCTATCGCAAGCATAATCCGAATGGATTTGAGCATTGCTACAGGAGAAAATATCTCGTCATAGTATATACTATAACATTGATGATATCCCTTGGCAACCAGACGTGCTTTATAGGTTTTCACCTTTCCATCTGCGCCCCTCTTCCTCTTGAAGACCCACTTACAACCTATGAGTTTTACTCCTTCGGGTGGGTCAACCAATGTCCACACATCGTTGACCTTCATGGACTCTATTTCGGATTTCATGGCCTCTAGCCATTTCTCAGAGTCAGGTCTCTACATTGCATCCATGTAGGTGATCGGATCCTCATCATTTTCATCAAGTTTGATAGGATCGTCATCCCGGACCAAGAAACCATAGTATCTGTCTGGTTGACGTGGTACTCTACCAGATCGCCTTAAGGGTGCTTGAACAATAGGCTTCGGATCCGATCTAATCAAATCCGGTTCAGGTTCAGCAACTTGCGTCGGATTTTCCACCTACCAAATTTCGTCAAGTTCGACCTTAGAGGCAACAGTCCCTTCACCAAGGAACTTCCTTTCCAAAAAGATTGCCTTAAGGCTGACAAATACTTTTTGCTCATCAGCTAAGTAGAAGTAATACCCTTTGGTCTCTTTTGGGTACCCTATAAAATTACACTTGTTAGACCTAGGTCCAAGCTTGTCCATAATTAAATGTTTAACATAAATCGAACACCCCCAAATCCTAAGGTGTGAGAGTACTGGCTTACGTCCTATCCATATCTCATATGGCATTTTGGCTAAGGATTTACTTGGAACTCTATTTAGAAGGTAACAAGCCGATTCAAGTGCATATCCCCAAAGGGAGATCGACAGACCAGCAAACCCCATCATGGATCGAACCATGTCCAACAAGATTCGATTCCTCCTTTCAGACACACCATTATGCTGTGGTGTTCCAGGAGGAGTCCACTGAGAGAGAATCCCATTCTCCCAAAGATATGTCAAAAACTCATTGGAAAGATATTCACCTCCTCGATCAGATCGAAGAGTTTTAATACACTTTTCAGTTTATTTTTCTACCTCATTTTAGAATAGTTTGAACATTTCAAATGACTCCGACTTATGCTTCATTAAATAGACATACCCATACCTCGATAGGTTGTCTGTGAAGATTATGAAGTAGAAATATCCACCTCTTACACTTGAGCTCATGGGTCCACATACATCAGAATGTACCAGACCCAAGAGTTCATTGGCTCGCTCACCTTTTCCAGTAAAAGGTGACTTGATCATTTTACCAAGAAGACAGGACTCACAAGTTGGAAGTGATTCACAATCACCTACATCAAGAATTTTTTCTTGAGCCAACCTGTTTATCTTGTTCTTATTGATATGATCTAGCCTACAGTGCCAAAGGTAGACTTCTGACACATCATCTATTCTAGGGCATTTATCGGAGGTTTGAACCACATTAACAGGTTGTGATAGAAAGTAAATTCTATTATTTAGTTGTCCAATAAATATTGTAACACCATTCAAAATGATATTGCAAATATTTTCTTTTATTAAAAATTCATAACCGTACATGGCCAAAAGGCCTACAGAAATAATATTTAATAAAAAGCTTGGACAATAGTGACATTCACTCAGAATTACATTACGAGAATTGATTACAAGATTTATGATTCCTAAAGCTAGAACTGGAACTTTGCTTCCATCTCCAACATTCAGGAACCTCTCACCTTCATCAAATCTCCTACTGACCTGCAGACCCTGCATCGAATTATAAATATGATAAGGGCTTTCGGTATCCAATACCTAGGCAGGAGTATCACAAATTGAAAAATTACAAGGTGTTATCATATAATTACCTTGCTTCTTCTTCAGCCTGTTCGGGTCCAGGGAGGCAATGTATAGAGGACAGTTCCTCTTCCAGTGCCCCTGCTTCTTGCAAAAGAAGCACTTCGCCTGGCTCTGGTCGGGCTTGCACTTCTTGGTCTGACCCTGTGCAGATGTCCCAGCATGCGGCTGCACCTTCTTATTCTTTTTCTTCTTGTTCTTCTTCTCTTTCTTAAAGGATCGACGATCAGAAGAAGACCCTCCTATAATATTCACCATCTCCTTATGGAGCTGGTGATCCTTCTCAAAGTTCTGCAGCAACCCCAACAAGCCGTGGTAGTTCACTGCAAGCTTTATTATCCGAAAATGAGTAAGGAAGGAGAGGAAGGACTTAGGCAATGAATTAAAGATCGCATCCTTATCGAGCTGCTCGTGCAGGGAAAAGCCCAATTTACTTAGGCGCTCAATCATTTCGATCATGTACAATACATGATCGGTGACTGAAGCCCCATCCCTCATCCGAGCATTGAAAATGGCACAACTAGTTTTGTGCCTTTCAACATCGTCAGGCATACCAAAGGAGTCGTTCAACATTTGAAGCATCTCCTGGAGCTGGGCATTCTCGAACCTGCGGCTGAACACATCATTCATTGCCACCAGCATTATGTACCAAATGGTGATGCGATCGTTGAGCCACTTCTGGTAAGTGTCTCGAACCATCCCTCTAGCGTTCGGGGCTGGCTCCTCAGGTGCTGGATCCGTTACTACATAAAGGATCCGTTCATGCTCAAGGATGATTTTTAATTTTTGATACTAGCTATCGAAATTAGGTCCTATGAGCTTATCATTATCTAATAATGATCGGAGCGATAGGGCAGTGGCCATAGCTGCATAAAAAAAAATCAGATCTTAATTAATACATAAATTATAAATACTAAAGACTTGGACTTTAGTCTAAAGTTTCTCCCAGTATTTTTACGAACTGGTAGCTTCAACCTCTAATTCGAAGAATTACTTTAATTCCTTAGTGGATACTAGAATCCACACAGACTACACACGAGTCCAACTTTGGTTGGTCAACCCATGTGCATCTATGGGTAGGTTCATAACCAGTTGTTTCTCCAAACAACTTTTAGTAATTGATTTTGCCCCAAAACTTAATCAGTAGGCTTTGGCCTCCACTGAAAAGATTTGGTTAGGTCCAACCATTAACATGATTTGATTTGGTGAATCGGACCAATAAATGATCAGGCCCGACTTTGGTCGGCCAACCTGACCACCATCAGAAAGACTCAACCAAATTATCATACTATGAATGATAATTCCATTAGTCAATAAGCACCAGGCCTTTGGGCCTCCAATGATTATTAAACTAATGGACTCATTATCACTCACTTAATGGGAGGCTATGACTTAGTTATCATTATAACTTAATCATTTTAGGGACTTAATAATTTTTGAGGATTTTATTAAAGGATAGATGAGAAGAAAATATCCAGTCAATTTCAATCCTCCCACTGACTTCACCAAGTCAGATTGAAAAAAGATTTAATTAAAGCTGGCATTAGGAGCACCTAAATCAGTCAAACTGATTTACCTAATGACATGGGTGAGCCCTAATCACCAAGTGATCTAATCAAAACCTAATTCACCAGGTTGGCCAGGTAAGTGAGATCAGTGGTGGGGATAAGCCATTAACTCGTCAGAGATCGAATCACTGTGAGTAGCTCCCACTTAAAAACCACTGGTCAAGCTACCAAACTTACCTTAGACACCAATCAGTTCATTAGTTTTAATTTGATCTACTTAGTAAATAGGGTTCCATCGCGTAGCCATGAATTAAGTCCATCTTGGTCTAGTTAAAGACATGGACCCATTCAACTACAACTATTGGAGTTGAGTCTAGAGTATCCTTGACCTAATCTAATTCAACTTTTGATTAGATTTGATCAATTACTCTAATTTAGTCTATTTCTTTAACTAACCTTAGGTCTAACCCAATTATGGACCTAATTCATCTAACCCATTGACCCACAAGTTTATGCAATTATCTTAGGTCTTAATTCACAATTCTAGACCTACTAGACAACACTTAATTCTTTTAATTAAGTATTTGGACTGATGGGTCAGGGTTTGGCATTTTGAAAATAATTTTTAAATTTGAAAGATTTTATTTTCTGTTCACCAAATATGTTGACTCATTTCATAAATAGATCAGCATATTTCATAAATAGCAATCCTATTGCTAATTACATAACAGAAAATAACTCAATTAAAATAAATCATAAATATTCTTTTAAATCTAATCTAATACATTCATGATAAATTTTATAATTGAACCTTTATAATTAATTCTTTTTGCTACTTCATCTGTATGAGATATAATTACAGTGGCACCCCTACTACCATAGGAGACCCCATCGAATGGGAGGAGAGGGCCTTTAAACCCTACTTTTCTCCTATGACCAGATGGCCATGGCAACCAACCCAATTAGATTACTTGCTACTTAGATCAAGTATATCTAAATATACCAATTTCAAAATTTAAATTTCAAATTTCAAATTTCAAATTTTAAATTTTGAATTTTAAATTTTGAATTTTAAATTTTAAATAAATTTCAAATTTTTGAATTTCAAATTTTAAATTTCAAATTTTGAATTTTAAATTTTGAATTTCAAATTTGAAATTTCAACCAAATTTCAAATTTTAAATTTCAAATTTTGAATTTTAAATTTTTGAATTTTGAATTTCAAATTTCAAATTTCAAAATTCAAATTTTGAATTTTGAATTTCAAATTTTTGAATTTTGAATTTTGAACAACTTTCAAAATTCAAATTTCAAATTTTAAATTTTAAATTTCAAATTTAAACTTTTAGATTATAACTTAATCTATGCATGCAAATATATATATCATATCTAAGAATCTGCTTTGATACCATTTGATGCAAAATTCAGTGCAGGGGTAAAATGATAATTTTAAAACTTTTTCAAAATCACTATTTTATAGTGAAAATTATTAATTAATCTAATTAATTAATATAAATTTATCCTACACTAGGATCTAAATATGATATATAGCATGCATGTATTTAAATTTAAAATTTAAATTTGAACAGTAAACACTTTACTGTAATGTGTTCAGAACATAATACTTTTGTGCGGGTAGTAGATCACCGCAATCTAATCACCGTCGGGAGAGTCTGATCATCGCGATATAGCCACACAGTGTGTCTGACCTGTGCAGATCATCCATACGAAGTTTCCAGTCTGATCGACTCCTCACGAGTGCTAGCTCATTTTAGAGCCCTTTCGATGGTCGATGCTGATCGAACTCCTTCGATCGATGTCTGTTAATTTTTTGGATGCTCTGGATCATCAGCAGACATGTTTGAGAGGATGTTGAAGATCTTCCTAAAATTTGGTGGGCTCACGACACTCGTAGCTCACCTTCTCACTCCTCGAACCCCAGGCTGAAACCCTGGGGAACTCACTGAAACCTTGCGCACTCTTTTTCTTTCTTTTCTTTCTTTTTCTCTAGAAAGGATATGGACCTTCACCTCATGCACAAGGATTCCTCATGCCCCAGACTTTCTCTCCAAAATTTTCTTTTTGCATGCCCCACTCTTCTCCTCCTTTTAAAACCATGTCAAACGTGTCTTATTCACGTGAGAGGATAAAGATAAGTGGTTGCATATTTGAATTCAAATCAAATTTGAATTCAAATGGAAACCAACTCATCTCTATCCACTTATGGCATGAGAAGAGAAGGACGTGGCATAATTTTTGCATGGAGTGATTTCATGAGAACCACTTTCTCGTGTAATAAATGGGGCGCTAAAGAAGATAAGGTCAAGGTGCTAAGATTGGTTGCTCATTCAAATTCAAACTTTGTTTTGAATTTGAATGGCCAACCAATCATCCTTATCCACTCATTTGGTGGACAAAAGTGGGGTGTGGGGAGGGCTTTGCGTGAGAAAAAATTCACGAGAAGTTCCTTCTCGTGAATTCAAATGGGTGCAGTGGAAGTGAGGTGGCACAGGGAGAAAATTTAAAAGATGGTTTCATTCAAATTGAACCAACCTAATCAAAATAGGTTAAGCACAATTAGACTAAGTTAAACCTAACCTAATTAGACTTAATTAGGCTCAATAAAATCTTAATCAAATTAGAAATTGATTAAGCCCAACCCCTGATCAAATTAGGGACCAAACCATCTCAATGATTAGGTCAACTCTTAACCTAATCGGGTCAAACCCAACTGAATCCAATTCAATTGGACTTGATCCAAAAAAAATTACTCAATCAAATTGAGTTAATTACTGATCAAATCACTGATTAAAACTCTCATAAATATTAAGTCCAAATCTGATGGGCAATCAGGTATCAAAGTCCATCGATATAAAACTTTGATCGAAGAGTCCCAAACCAGTGGGACTCTTGACCCCGGTACCCAAAATGTGTGGGACTCATGATTAGAGAATCCTGATTCTCGATCACAGAGTCTCAGACATATAGGACTTATAGTCCACGAGTATTAGGACTCTTCATCAACCATCAGATCAGATAGGAAGCTCTAATGTGTGTGACCCCGCAGGTTCGAACCTAAACCGGTAGCACAGGAACCAATTCCTGTACTAATCAAAGTGATCATCTAGTAATGATACCTGACATTCAGATAGATCGAATAGTCACAATTGCAACACTCAGAACCTACGTGAATATGGTTACTGTATAATTCATCCCTTTTGACCCCTGTGTTTAGGATGACTCAGGGTTAAACTGTCAACCCTGAGTAGATCATCCGAATCGTGCTCAACTCAAATAGTCCTGTGACTCCTCACTAGAACTACCCTGACCAAGGTTTTCCTAAATTGAAATATGACTGTACACAGCTTCTGAACTGGAGTGGTCAGTTCCATCTTGACACACGCACCGACAAGTCAAGTACTTGACTACACCCAGCAGCCTTCCATCACTAAATTAGAAATTCAGGTAGTCCAATGCCTAAGTGCAGTGAGTTGCTTGCAAGTCACCATGGCAGTCTCAGGTCGGAGGTATATTTATACCTATATTCCATTGGAGCAAATCTTGACAGTAGAAATAGCTCCAGAGTCGGTCACGCTCAGTACAGATGTACCCTTATATCTCACCTGTATGCCATACCAGTGTCTCCACACTCTTTGGTTAAGAGGACAACCAACCTATATGGCACACAACGATCTATGCTTGATAAATGTTGTTGTCCTTGGTAACAACGTATCATTTGGTCGCGAATAGATTTAAGGACTAAACGACAAATCCTCCTTTGTCGAGTCTAAATAGTCCTAAGGATTTCACCATAACATAGGAGTTCATTAGAAGATGAAACATTTTATGATGAAAAATATCAAAATAATTTTTATTAATTCATAATTCATGTACATATACAAAAATGAGCACAACCATCAACAGACTGACGATTGGCTTTGGGATACTATTCCCAACATCCTAAATACTAACAAGTTGATCGGATCGAACTATGTCGACTGGTTAAGGAACTTGAGAATTGTTGTCACTCAGGAGAAAGTCTCCTACATTCTGGAGACACCTGCTTCAGATTCTCTTGGGAAAGATGCTTCCGAGGAGGAAAGGGCCACATACAAGATGAGGAAAGATGACAGTGTGACTGTCAAATGTATCATGCTTGCCTCTATGAGTAATGAGCTCCAAAGGCAGCATGAGGATATGGATGTTCCCTCTATTCTCCTTAATCTTAAAGAGTTATATGGGGAGCAAAGTCAAATTGCTCGATATGAGATATCGAAGCAGTTGTTCCATGCCCGTATGACTGAAGGCTCTTCCATGCAAATGCATGTCCTAAAGATGATTGATTTGATCACTCATCTGGGATAGTTGAATTTTGCTATGAATGGTGAACTGAGCCAGGATTTGATCCTGTAGTCTCTCCCTAACTTTTTTTTTCAGTTTGTCATTAATTATCATATGAACAAACTGAACATCAGCTTGCTTAAGCTGCTGAATATGTTAAAAATAGTAGAGAGCCATTTCAAAGGTGAAAAGGCTCAGGTTCTTCATGTTGATAAGATCAGCAAGAAGAAGGTGAAGAAGGGTTCTAAGAAAAAGCTGAACCCTAAGGCTGGCATCTCCAAGAAGAAGGTGAAGAAGGTCTCCACTAAAGGTACTTGTTATCATTGTGGCAAGGAGGGCCACTGGATGAAAAATTGTAAAGAGTACCTTGTAACCGTGAAATCAGCAAACGTTGCTAAAGATTTGTATATGATACAAACTAATTTATCATTAAGTACTTCAATGTCAGATTCTTAGATATTGGATACCGTCTGTGGTTCACACCTTTGCAAATCATTGCAGGGTCTACAGAAAATAAAAAATCTGAATAAAGGTGACTTTAAGTTGTTCGATGCAAGTGAAGAGTCCATTCAAGCCAAAGTCGTAAGAACCAGGGTTTTGAAGTTGCCTACAAAAAAAATTTTGGAACTAAAGTCCTGTTATTACATTTCAAATATTGTTAGAAATATTATTTCTATACCATTGTTATTGGAACAAGATTTTGAAATAATTGCAAAGAACAATGGTTGTTCTATATATTTTTCTAATGAATATTATAGATGTGTATTTATTGATAATGGTCTTATGTTTCTTTCACTTAACAATAATATGCTTCATATTGATAATATGAAGAAAAAAAAGAGAGAGGATGTGAATGTCACATGCCTCTGGTACTGTCGATTTGGTCATATAAATGAGTCAAGGATTAACAAGTTATACAAAGATAATTTTTTTGATCCTTATGATTATGAATCATATGAAACTTGTGAATCTTGCCTCATGAAAAAAATGATCAAGACTCCATTTACTAGACATGAAGATCGGGCGAGTGACATTTTGGACCTTGTAAATACTGATGTGCGTGGTCCAATGTCGATTCAAGCTAGAGGTAGATACTCTTACTTTATCATATTTACTGATGATATGTCTAGGTTTGGATATGTGTATTTAATGAAATATAAATCTAAAATCTTTGACAAATTTAAAGAGTATCAAAGAATAGTCGAGAAATAAACTGGTAAAAGTATTAAAGCTCTTCGATCAGATCGAGGAGGAGAATATTTGTCTAGTGAGTTTTTTGATTATTTAAAATAAAATGGTATACTCTCTCAATGGAGACCTCCTTATACTCCACAATTAAATAAAATTACGAAAAAGAAGAATTGCACCTTATTAGATATGGTGCGGTCTATGATGTGTTTTATAGATCTTCATTATCGTTTCGGGGATACAACCTCGAGGCTGCAGCGTATATTTTAAATAAAGTATCTTTGAAATCTATTTCTAGCACTCCATATGAAATATGGAAAGAAAAAAGATCCAATCTTAAGCATCTTAAGATTTAGGGCTGTCCTGCTTATGTAAAAAATATTGATAGATATAAGCTGGATGCAAGATCAAAAAAATGCAGGTTTGTAAGTTATCCCAAGGAGAGTATAGGATACTACTTCTATAACCGTACTCAACAAAGGGTGTTTGTTGGTAGGCATGCCATTTTCTTGGAGAAAGAGTTTATCCAAGAAGGAGGTATTGGGAGGTCTATTGAACTTGAGGAAGTTCAAAACCTACAATCCATCCAGGATTCACCAGATGGTTCTCAACCAGATGTGCTCATTGTTGAGGCACAGCCACTACACACACCTCCTCTCCAAAAGTTGAGTAGAGTGCATAGTATACCACTCAGGTATGGGTTTATCATTGAGAATGACAACACAACCCACATCATTGAGAATGATGAGCCTACGATCTATTCAGAAGCTGTCATGAGTAGTGACTCTGACAAGTGGCTCAATGCCATGAAATCTGAAATAGACTCTATGTATGCCACCAAGTTTGGATATTGGTTGATGTGCCTAAGGGTGTGACCCCAATAGGCTGCAAATGGGTTTTCAAAAAGAAGATTGGAGCAAATGACCAGGTAGAGACCTATAAGGCCAGGCTTGTGGCAAAAGATTTCAGACAAAAATAAGGTGTTGATATGAAGAAACTTTTTCGCCGGTAGCCATGCTCAAGTCTATTCAGATAATGCTTGCTATTGCAGTATACCATGACTATGAGATCTGGCAGATGGATGTCAAGATTGCCTTCTTCAATGAAAACTTGAGGAAGAAATCTATATGACTCAACCAGAGAATTTATCTCAAGTGGGAGAGCAAATCAGGTATGCAAGCTGATAGATCTATATATGGATTAAAGCAGGCATCGAGGAGCTGGAACATCCATTTTCATGAGACAGTCAAATCGTTTGGCTTCATCAAAATGTGGATGAACCTTGTGTGTACAAGAAGAGTAGTGGGAGTGCTATTGTCTTCTTGGTCTTGTATGTGAATGACATAACTGCTCATTGAGAATGATATCCCGATGTTGCAATCGATCAAGACTTGGCTATCATAAAAGTTTTTCATGAAAGATTTGAGTGAAGCATCCTATATACTTGGTATAAAGATCTATAGGAATAGATTGAAAAAGATGCTAGGCTTATCCCAGTCTAGGTACATTGACCTTGTGTTGAAGAGGTTCAACATGGAGGAAAGTAAAAGAGGTTACTTGCCCATAGGTCATGGCATACAACTCTCTAACAAGATGTCTCCTAAGACACCTGAAGAGAGAAATAGAATGAGTTTCTATTCCTTATGCTTCGGTAGTAGGATCAATAATGTATGCTATATTATATACCTGGACTGATGTGGCTTATGCCTTGGGCATTATAAGTAGATTTAGGCTGATCCTAAAGAAGATCATTGGAAAGCTATGAAAAACATACTCAAGTACTTGAGAAGAACTAGAGATATTTTTTCTAATATATGGTGGATCTGATTTAAAACTGGAAGATTATACCGATTCTAATTTTCAATTTGATCCGGATGATAGCAAATCGATATCTGGATATGTGTTCACCTTGTATGGTGGTGCAGTAAGTTGGAAAAGCTCCAAACAAAAACTATTGCTGACTCGATCACTGAGGCTGAGTATATTACTGCAAGTGAGGCTGCTAAGGAGGCCATCTGGATGAAAAAAATTCATCACAGAGTTGGGTGTGATTTCAGAGATTGAATAACCAGTGCCTCTTTATTGTGATAATACTGGGACAGTTGCTCAAGCCAAAGAATCAAGATCTCATCATAAATCCAAGTAATCCTAAATGGTTCCACCTCATTCGAGAGATAGTCGAAAGATGCGATGTGATCGTGGAGCGTGTTTTGACACCAAGAACAATATAGCGAACCCATTCACTAAGGCCTTGTCAATGCAAGTAGTTTGACCCCACCTTGGTAGCATGGGTATCAAGTATAGGGGCAATTGGCTTTAGTGCAAGTAAGAGATTGAAAGAATTATGTCCTTCAAGGCAATCGCATATGGAATGCGATAGGATGTTTATTGTAATTTATCTTCTAAGCTAATGTAATTGACATTAAAATTATTAATAAAATTGATATTTTTGATTCTTATATGCTGCAGTCTTATTAATTTTAAGATTTAATGAACCCCATAGATCTGGATAATGGTTTTAGGGCCATGATGAGATCACGTCAGTGAGATCTAAATCTTGATAGCCCTGATCTAAAAATATTCCTAGTCATTGGTACATTGAGTCAGAGATCAATTATACCGTAAGACTGGCATGTCCTATGTATGCTCATAAATGAGAGTGGTTGATCTCACAATCACTTGTGTGGTGACACTAATACAAGGATATGAGTGCTCATTAGAGAATGAGTTCACTGAGTTGACCTGTGAAAGAATTATCAGATGGAGTCTTATTTATATGTCAACTGATAATTCTCTAGTGGGAGTTGTGTAAGTGATCCTTTGAGCAGAGATCACCATGGTACCTTGTGTACATGGATCCATGTTTTGGTTCACTACCTAACTTGATTCTCTGATCTTTGTGTGGGGTGTTTTGGATATGGTGAAGTATGCATGGAGGTTGTGAGTGATCAATAAGGGATCAATCACTCCTAATAAGGAGAGCGAACATCCTATGTGATCTCGTAAGATGGTGATTCTGAAAGTCTTTGGCCAAAGCAGGGTGATAATTAGAAAAGAATTTCTAATATATCATCAACTGAATCATCATCTTCAAATCGAGATACATAAAGATAAGTGATTGGGTTTGACATATTTTCATGTCCACAGCTCATTTGGGATGTTGTTTGACTGAAGGATTGAATTACATGAAAACATGCCACTGAAGGATATTTTGATAATTTTTTATCAAAATTTTAAATCTTTCACATAGTCATGACATATTATTAGATATCAATCTTGCCTTGTGAGCTTGATAAAAATTAAGAAAAGTTGATTCTGGAATCAATTTGGAAGAGTCCAAGTTGATTGGGACTCTTCGAGTGACCTAATCTCATCGGATTAGGGTTACGTCGAAAGTTTGGATCCACTACTGGCAAGATTTGGAATCCAATGGGTCACACACTTTAGGATTTAGCTTTGGTCTAATTTAATTAGGGTTTAATATAAATTCTATGGGTTAATTTGATATGCTAGCATATTGTATTAACTCAAGTTCCCAAATTAGTTTGGTTCAAAGTATTTAAGCTAACCTAGACCAGTTGGCTTTGACCTAATGGGATTGGGTCAATTTGGATTGGATCCTTATCCAACTTATACCAATTTCAAGTGGAGAAGGACTCCTCCATGTTCACCAAAATTCACATAAAAACATAATTACCGCCCACCTCAAATCAGCATGAGAAATAAAGAGTCCTTCTTAAAGAAGGCTCTTTATTAAACATGTTGCCTTAGAAGATAAATCAGAAATCTTATGTTTTTGATGCCAAAAATTAATGAAATTTTTATGACACATAGAGAAGGAAGATTCCTTCTATTCCAAGTATCTAAATCATCAAAAATTAACTCATTTAATTTATTTGGTACGTGGGAAGTTGGAGCACCAAAAGTTGGCACCCCTTCATCCCATGTAATGTCCCCTGGTCTCCTATTTATAGGGGATGCTCCAGATAGCTTCTAGCTAAGATTTCTAGGTGTGATAGAGAGAAGGGACATGGAAATCATAAAAAAAAATTTGAAAAAATTTTAAGAAAAAAAGATGGG